>NC_092359.1:1395000-1605770 GCF_030848805.1 Temnothorax longispinosus
GCATGATGCGAGTGACCTATGATCCTCGACTGATGACTCTGATCAGAGAGGCCAGAGCGTTGTCCGGCGAGGGCGTCGAGCTGCCAAGGGAGATTAGAGACCTGGTGGACAGAGCTGCGTCTTTAGCTGGACGGGCTAGAGCTCTTCAGCAGGTCGCTACTTTTCACAACACGATCGGCGACCGAATGATGCCGTCCCAAAGACCGCTTATGTTGACGATAGCTCTCGAATTAGCGCGGGCTGTTCAGGAACAATCGGGTGTCGTTTGGTCTGATCCTCATCTCGTCGACGTGTACACTGCTAGATTAAAAGAATTGGTAATAATTGGATCGTCCCGTTATTTATATTAATATTGCAAGATGATGAAATTTATGGCGCGATATATTCCCCTGCAGGTAGTGAAGTTTGCTCGACAAAACTCAGAATTGATCTCGAAGCATTCTACCTTGCGAAATTACGTGTCGGGCTTGTTGAAAGGTGATGCTGTGCACCTCGTCGGAAATCAGAACGTATGGAAGGAGACGTTGACGAGCATGAGGGCGATTGTCGACGCGGTAGATTCGGAATATGGTAACGCGAGAGCTTGGAAATTACATTGGGATCGGCAACTTCTGAAGGCGTTGGGTGTAGCATACAGGTATAGGTTATAAATTTCGCGGAAGAATCCAGGAGTGGATTTAAAAAGATCTAAGAAATCTTTGATCATAATAAAATGCTGCGGGTGTATACAGAGCAATTCTACTTACTTACTTGCGTGCAATTTGTTAGCGACATTCATGTTTTTATTGGAGATATATTTGGTATAAAACACATTTCGCTTTATTGCGCATCTCGCCTAGGAATGCCTTGCCATCCTTATCGAGGAAGCTGTCGGAAATTCGAGTGGAGCTCACTTTTCGAGATGGATCCCTACAATGGAGACCGCCGCTCGAGGATATTCGCGCGAAGTTATATTCCGGTATACGCCGATCACTTTCCATCCCGGTGAACTTTAGGGGCGTTGGAGACGTCGCTGACGCACGCTTCGGTGATTTGGTGCAGAAGAACGCGTATCTATTTAGCGGTGTTTACAGACAGGTCGAAATCGCCCTGTCCACTCTCGAGTTGTTTAGGACCAAGTGGTTAAGTCTAGCGACACCGGCCAACATCGACGTTGGAGAACGGTAAACTTGAAATAATATTTTAAAAAATCACTAAAAATGGGGTTTTATTAAATTTTTATGAAAAAAAAAAAAAAAAATTAATTAGAAAGGATCTATAAATGGGTTAATAAGTCAGGGAAAAGTATTGATATACGTCTACATCGGTTTATAATTTTTTAGATTGAAAGGTAAACCTCCCCAAGAATGGGCGAAAGCCTTTAAGGAAGCGAAACAATGGGCCCAAGAGGTAAGTTTTATGTTACGAGGATGAGTCAGAAAATATCTTATACTCTTATACTCTAGAGTTTATTAAACATTTTTAACTCTGATGTGCGTCTTGTTATTGCTTTTCATATACAAATGTATACTTGCTTTTCGATTTGTTCTCGTATTAAACACCTTCGTACTTTTAAAACATATTGATCTAACTGAATAATATAGCCTGTACGTATTTTCGCCGAGATAGGTTGGGAAATTACGCGGCTGCGAGGTGAAAATCTCGTGCATATGCGTCGACACGGCGACAACGAGGAACGATTTGGAGACTGCGTCTCGCCACTATTGGGAACGGCTGTGTTCCGATCTGAGAGCGGAAGCGTCTTCGCGGCTGGTTGCCATCGTGGACTTCCTGTCCTTCGCATCCAAGGAGCTCGAGCGTAGGCCACGCGATGTGGAAGAGGTCGGATTAGCTCACGAGGCTCATGCACGCATCGAGCAACAGTCGGCCGGAATCGCCGAGGAGATGGAAGTCGTCGCTGTGCTGGCCAAAGTTATGGCCGCGTGGACCAGCGAGAAGCTCGACGGTAATGTCTTCTCGCCAAATATGATTGTCGCGCAACTTCTGCAGGAGAACCGATCCTTCGTAAATTGCAAATAAATATATAAACTGAGCATTCGTTTTGTGTTGTTTTTTTTGCAGGCGTTAACGCGGCTCACGCCGCTTGGCAGGATTTGGGGGATCGTTTGGAAAAACACAAGTCCGTTATGGCGCGTCTATTGGAAGATGCTAAAGTTAATCTTCGTCATAAGGCGATAGCGCTAAGAGATGAGAGAGAAAGATGGCAGGTAAAGTGGTCTGCCAGATCGGAGAATCTTACGCTTGATTGGTTGATGTCGATGAAAGAACGTTGGCACAATCTAAATGGACAACTGGATTCCTTGAAAGCGGATTGCAAGAGAATATCTCTGGACCTCGAAAGTGTCCTGGAGGATGACGACACTAATCTGTCACAAGTGGAGCGTGAATTGGAAACTGAAGAGTCAAATTACAGGTCTCTTTAACGGAAGATTGTTTTATTAAACTAGAATTCTTCGTTTTTTTAATTGTTTTAACTTAAAAAAAGTTATTTTTTATTATAATATTTTTAACGATAAACGAATTAAAATGTAATTAAACACATGTAATTAAACAAACATTGCAGATTCCAATCCGAGTTTTTGGGGGAGCTGAAAAATCAGGAAACCGAGGAGTGGGCCGTAGCCAGAAGAAGATTACCGAGACTTCATGATTGGCTCGATTCCTGGGAGAATAAAATTCGGTTGCAAGACAATTTGGAGATTGATACCTTCGTCGGTAGAAAGATAAAAGAAGTCAGATCTGCGATCGAATCTATCCAGTCGCTTCGGGGAGACGAGATTGCCAACGAGCATTGGACCGAGTTAATTCCTATATTGGGTTTGAAGATCGAAACCCCACGGGATATCACTTTGGGCCACTTGCTCGCTTGTACAAAGACGCTGAAGGAGAATGAGGATCAAATAAAAGTAAGAACATGAAAGTTCAAGATTGTTAAGAAGAAAGGAGCAATATTTCAGCATTTCAGTATTTATATAATTTTTTCTGTAAAAGATATGTCAAAGTAAAGTACATTACACGAAAAGTATATGCTCTTAAAAATAATTAAAAATAATAGGCTTGAGAAAAAGAAAGATAGAAAGAGAGAGAGAGATCGGCTGAATATGTAGCTATATACATTTATATTCTCAGACTTCCATAAACACGTACGATATATGTATTTCTTTATTCTCAGGAGATAACAAAACGAGCGATCGCAGAGAGCGGGATCCGACAGGCGTTAATAGATCTGGAGATCTGGGAAAGTACGGCGTCACTTCCGTTGCAGGAATCAACCGATAGCAAGAATACAACAATCTTACTCGTCGGAGACTACGGCACTTTGTTAGCGAAAATAGGTACCGTCTACACTTACTAGTTATTAGTTGTTTGGTTTTTATCAATTTTATAATCTGTTTATTTTATTTCAAATTTTGAATCTCCCTTACAATAGAGGAATTGAGACTCTTGCTCGAAGGAGCGAAAGGCACGTCAGGACACGACAGGTTCGCGTCTAGAGTTGCGCGCTGCGAAGCGGCCCTGTCAGAGCTCGAGGAAAGGATTAAGGCACTCAGCAGCGTGCAAAGGAAATGGATTTACTTAGAGCCAGTCTACGGAAGTGGAGCTGCTCCCAATGACTCCGGAAGATGGTCTAGGGCTGATAAGGAATTTAGGTTTATTAAACTATATCAATCCGATTTAATTCGCTTATATACAGTTTCTGCGTTTTTCTTTCGCTTATATCTAAACATCAATTTATGCCTATGTGAACTTTTAGGTATCTCATAGGAGAAGTATCTCGGGATCCCAGAGTACCATCCTTGAGACAACTTCCATTGCCAGCTTTAACAAGTTTGAAGGATCTATTAGACAGATGTCAGAAATCTCTGGACGAATTTTTAGAGGTGAAACTCAGCATATAATTAAAAAACATTTTATTTAAAAAAATTGTGTTTTTTACCCCCGTTAGCTAATAACAACAAAAATCTTAATTGCAGGAGAAACGAGCAGCTTATCCGAGATTATACTTTCTTAGCGATGAAGACCTTTTGGAATTGGTATCGGGCAGTGGAAGAGGATTGGAGGCTCATTTGCCGAAGTTGTATCATGGTATTGGTTCAGTAGTAAAGGAAAATAATTCGTTAACGGCGATCGCGTCGCCCGAGGGAGAGATATTGAAGTTACCAAAGGCTGTCGACCTCACTGAACCTTTACCGCGATGGCTAGATAATCTCGAGAAAGGAATGAGAAACGCTCTCCGTCACAGTTTGGAGAAGTGTTTAAACGACTCCGCACCCGATCCGTCCGTTTATCCTACACAGATATTGCTACTGTCAGAGAGAATAGGATTTACCGAGCGCTGCGAACGCGCCTTGAAAGAAGGTCGCGCGGCTCTGCAGAAACTTGTCGAATATTTGGAAACGCGGAGGGCGAAGTACAGAGGACTGGAGGACGCCGGTGACAAGCTGACCGCTCTGAAAGCGCGTGGTCTTCTTTTGGATACCGTTTATCACCTGCAAGTGGCTCGATCATTGTTCAAGATCGTGGTAACGGGCGAGAATGCTAATTGGACGTGGTATAAACAACTGAGGAGTTACAAAACTGTGAGTTTTGGTTAAAAAAAACCTACATTCTTGTCTCGATGATTAAAAATTAAATCGCAATACGATTTTTTTAAATGCATTCTATATTTAAATGATAAATTTTCCAAACAAGAAGCATTTTGTATAACATCTTATTGATTATATATTATATTATTACATTACACTGTCATATTTTAATTTAAGAATGAAGGCACGTACGTAGTACGATGCGCCGGTGCAGAGTTACCGTATCGCTTCGAGTATCAAGGGGCATCCATCGGCTTAGTGAGAACTCCCTTGACAGAGAAGTGCTTCTTAGCTCTCACGCAAGCTATGAAGCTTGGATTGGGTGGAAGCCCGACTGGTCCCGCTGGAACCGGGAAGACCGAAAGTGTTAAAGCTCTAGCATCTGTTTTGGGTAGACTGGTTCTCGTCTTCAATTGTGATGAAGGTAAGGCGTTTGTTTTCAATCGTTGTGGCAGAAAATTGTACGTGGTATAAATATGCGTTTTTGTACGCGAAACTAAATTTAATATTAAAATGTCCGTTGCGAAATATAGGAATGGACACCGGCAGTATGAAACGTATCTTAGGCGGCTTGGCGCAAGCGGGCGCCTGGGGTTGTTTCGACGAATTCAATCGTCTTGAGGAAGACACCCTGAGCGCGGTATCGATGCTGGTGAGACCGCTTCAAGAAGCGCTACGGAACGGCTCATCCGAGATTCTGCTAGGCGATCAGAAAATCAAGCTTGATCCTCACTGCTGCATCTTTATCACGATGAATCCAGCTGGGAGCGAGTACGGCGGCAGGCGCAAGCTGCCGGATTCCTTAGCGCGACTCTTCAGGCCTATCAGTATGGCGCATCCAGATAAATCAGACATTGTCAGGACTTTGTTGGAGTGCGCTGGTTTCTTAGAGGCGACCACCCTTGGAAAACGGCTCGTGGAGGCTCTCGAGATTGCTGGGACCATGCTTTCCGAGCAGCCGCATTACGATTGGGGGCTCAGGGCGCTTAAATCTGTGCTCGACGCCCTACGTCCAATTGCCGACGTCGATGAGACCACCAGGTATGTTCGTGTCTGTTTTAAAATATGTCAGATTGAGGAAGAAAATGTTATTAGATATATGATTAAAAATTGATCTTTATTTCATTAATATTATCTAATATTAATATAACATTAGCGTATTTTTAATACACTGTTGATATTTTAATACTATTTAATACTGTTTAATATTGTTTTAATACTGTTCAATTAGTAAGTTGATGTTAACGCAAGTTTGATCTGATACTCCAGCACTCAAAACTTTTCGATGATAATTTCAAAAGTCATAATCACAAGATTAATAGTCAGCGATATTTATGCCAGATATCTCAAGCTGTGATTAACGCGCGGAAATTCGTGAGGTTCTGCGATAAGTTTTCCAGCGATAAGAGACTCGTTCTTGCGGCTTAAACAGATCTAATATAATTAATAGATAGAAATAAAATCACTCGATATAATCGCCTCGTGTTTTTAGTTTATTAGACTTCTTATCTGATATATATGTATATATTTGACAAATTCTCTTTTCTCGTTTTTATTGCATTGGTAGATATACGAGTTGTCCATCGATAAGAAAACATTTCAGTCCTTAAAGTAGATTTCAGTTTGTACTTTTTGCCGATAAGAAATCCTTCTATTTCTATTACGTGTAATTTAGATAAATATATGTGAATATTTTTTTATGGAATTAAGAGAAATTTATATTAATATCTTTAAGCTGCACTAATAGAAACTTTTGTTGTTAAAACTATATTATGATGAAAAGATTTCTTTTTTTTTTTTTGCAGGCTTCTTATCTCAATCAAGGCATCGACCCTTCCGAAACTGACAGAGGCAGATACGACGAAATTCCTGTCGTTGCTGGACGATCTCTTCCCGAAGACTAATCTTCCTTTATCGGTCTCCACTGAAAGCGAGGATCTGGTCGTCGCATTATTGAAGATTTGTGAAACGCGGGGATTGACGAAAGAAATTGCCAACAGATGCGTTCAACTGAACGATCTATTGAAGAGCAGGACCGGCGTTGCCATAGTCGGCCCACCGGGTAGCGGAAAGACGTCGATCAGGTCGTGTTTGGCTGAAGCGATAGCAAAAACCGGCGAATCCGTGCAGCAGATTATCGTTTATCCTGGCGCGATACCAAAGAGCAGATTGTTAGGTCACATTAATCCGCGGACGAGGTAAAGAGTATATGAAACACAACACAATGATTCTTTTTATCCCGCGTTTTAAAGACCCGTTGAATATTAAAATACAAATGTTTGTGCGTGTAAATAGGGAATGGAAGGAGGGTGTTTTGTCGAGCGCGGTAACGTCCGCCGGGAATTCCGCGACCTGGATCATTTTCAATGGGGACGTGGAACCCGACTGGGCGGAGGCGTTGAATTCAGCCCTGGACGATAATCGATTGCTAACATTACCCAATGGAATAGGAATTAAGCTTGGTAGCGGTACAAGGTACAAATGTCTTAATTGAAGATATCTATAACAACATTTATAACGCGTAGTGGCGAAAAATCTCTCAAATTTTAATTATATACGTCAAGTAAGTTGTTAAGTTTTATATGCGCCATTTAATTACTCGATTATACATGTTGCACAAATGTTTGTAAAACAAGGTTCATCTTCGAGACCCACAAACTCGCCGATGCTAGCCCAGCTACAGTTTCCCGATTGGGCGTTCTGCATCTTGGCTCAACGAGACCGACGTCCTTGTTGGTACCGTGGCGTTTAGAGCAACTCTCGTCGACCGCTGCGGAGATCGCGAATACCCATTTATGTTCATGCATCGACGAAACTCTGAAAATAAAGGCTAATAGTTCCTCCGCATCCGGTTTAATGGCTGCTACATTGTGTCACCTGCATAAAGCGCAAACGTTCGCTCAGGCCACTCAGGCTCTTCTGGTTTCATTATGCGGCCAAGTGGAGGATGCACAATCCAAAGACGATTTGGCGAAATTTATTTACGGATCAACCGAAAGCTGGTGAGTGCGCTATAAATGGGACTTTTCGAGTTTTTAAAACAATAGACTGAATCACGTCGAACTTTTCGCTCATAAATGTATTTCTCAGGTGTCCCGATCCACAAAAGCCAAGCGCAGTTCTTTACGACTCCGAAACCGATCGATTAGTACCCTTCAGCGATACGTACGAGTCTATCAATACCGATCACGGGCCCGTCTCGATTTCGGGTACTAAAAAAATTGCGTTAAAACTTTAAAATTATATTTTTAGGAGAGACATAGATCTATATTTATATATTTTATGCAGATCGCATCAAGAAGGCATTAGCGGCTATTTTGCCCTGGATGGAGAATGGTCATCCCATTATGATTCGTGGACTCGAAGGTTGCGGTAAAAATGCCTTAATCGACGTTGCATTGACGAAAATAAAAAATCAGGATATCACGACCGTGGTACGAGGATCTTCGCTTTATGGTCCTGACGATCTTGTGAGTCGTTTGAAAAAAGCCTGTTTGCGCTTGGAGTCTTCTTCGCAGGGTAGGATGTACAAGCCGAGAAGCGGATCTCAAGTGCTTCTTATCTTGGAAGATATGCATCTCGCTGCTAAAGACTTACAGGTATAATCCAGACAAGTCTCTTCTCTAATCTTTTGATCTATTAATTTAGAGACGTCTTATAGCTGTCTGTGTTTAGCACATAAAAGATAACGTTTTAAAACTTTTTTTTGAAATTGTTTCTGCTTTAATAATACTATTAAATCCGTAAATAATACAAATTTCTTTAGAAAAGAATGGTAAAAGAAAAGTTTTCAATAAAAAAGATTTATTTTTATAATAAAAAATTAATGAGATCAAATTATCTTTAGGAATTAGTAAGAGAGTTACTTCAAGAGGAAGGCTTCCTTGAGGAAGATCTCGTATTTTCTAAAATATCCATAACGATCATATGCACTGCCGATGTGACTACTCGATTACATCCGAGGCTCGAAGCCTTATTCGCAACTTATTATCTAGAGTGAGTGACTTTTCTGTACAAAAATATATAAATCAAAATAAAGTTTAAAGGAAATCCATTCTTTAAAATTAAGTACCTATAATTATATATACATAAATTTAATCTTCTGGATTTTTTCTCTAAAATTAAAAGAAAAAGAAAAATTGAAAACTAGAAGTTCACACACACACATAACTTAATAAAATAAATTTTAATTTTCTTTAATTCGTATATTATTAAAAAGAATAGTAATAAATTTAGAACAAGTTCTTGAAACTTTATATGAAATATATCTGTGCTAGATATCCAAGCCAAAAAGATATCGCGGCTATTCTCGAACTTCATTTGAGGACTTCTTTGAAAGAAGTCGACTTTGTCATGGCGGAATCTTGGATCGCCCGAATGAAGCCTAGTATTTTGGATGCTTTCCGATCTGCGAGTTCCTCCCAGGAATCTTCTTTTACTTGGACTCTTAAGGATATTGTCTCGTGGGCAAGACTATTGATGTATTATCCTGCTCCCGAAAATGAAGCGTACATCACTCGTTACTTGTTGGACATTGGACAACGTCTATTTCGTGCGAGGTATTTTAAAATCATAATACTTTACAAGGGAAAATTATTTTCTAAAAATATATTATTATATGTATACATATGTATAAATTTGCAAAGAAGCTGGATTAAATTTCAAAAAAGATAAATTTAAAGTCTTTTTTAAATATTATTGTATTTACTAATTTAGATTAACGCCCAAGACGCTGACACGGTGGGAATCTCTGCTAATTTCGAAGGACTCCGAGGTAAAGGATTTTAATAATGATGTATATGCATGGAAGAGCGCGAATATTGGGCTATATCCGTTGACTGAAGAGCAATGGCGAGAAGAGGTAATTAACGCAGCGGCTAGATGCGCCAGAGAGGGTCAACCAGTGCAGGCATCGATTTCATCTTATCTTTTAGAAACTGTAGCTGGTGTGTAGCACGGCCTTATTAAATTAATAGGTAAGGGAAGAGTTGACAATCATAACAATATTAAATATTTCGATAGGATTAAGTTGGGCTATTGGATGCGATTTTCGTGGTATAATTCTCGTTGGACGACCGGGAGCGGGCAGAAGGTCAGCAGTTAAACTAGTTGCAACCTTCTCTTCCCTACGACTGATCGATTCAGGGCCTGGTACAGTAAGATGAGCTAATAATCTGTAGAAACGCGTTCTATTATTGTATCTTGTCCCTTGGAATCCCGTCATATCCATATGTTGTTTTTCAGAACGTGGTAAAGCGGCGATAAAGAGCGCCGTACAAGCCGCCGGTATTGAGAGTCAACCGACTTTGCTCCTGTTGGAGGAACATCACGCCAGGGAGGAGACCTTAGCCGTGATGGTGAGCGCCATAGTATCCAAAGGGGAAGTTCCAGGACTTTTCACGACGGAGGAACTTGATGCGCTGGTCGCACCGCTCGCCGATCTTGCCCGAAGAGAAGATTTTCAAGGGACACTGGAGCAGTATTTATATCATCGTACGTGTATCCAAAATTTTATTCGATACTGGATAAATAAATCCATAGAGGACTGTTACTCTTTTAAGAGAATTTATAAATCTTTCGTTCGTATACTCAGCAATGGATTGTTTCGTTAATTTATGATGCATATAATGACTGATTGATTTCACAGGCCTGCGCAAGTTTCTCCGAATAGCGATGATCTTAGATTCAGAAGAGATCGAATCGTCGTCCCTGTTACATTTCGGTCTCCTTCGACATTGCGCGTTGCTCGGCTCTGGACCTGGCGGTCCCAGCGAGTGGTGGTCCCGAGAATGCTCGCTGATCAAATTGGCAATTCAGGAGGGCACTTTGCAAATGGATGAGCTCGAGGAACTACCGAACGGCGCAAAGGTCATAATCGGAGCTCATCTTCAGGCACCTCGTTATCAAAGGGCACCGGCGCGGTTCCTTGCTCTGATGCACACCTGGAGACAGCTCCGTGACACGTGGAGCAAGGAGGTCGAAGAGAAGCTACGATCTCTCGAAGCCGGTATCAGCAAACTAAGAGAAGCCGGTGAGCAGGTGGCCAAGCTAGAGGATGAGGTGTCCAGGCAACGCCAGGAACTTGAGGTCCGCGTAATGCAATAACGTTATTATATGTAATTGCAACTTCTTGTATTTTACAATACTGCAATTGCGTAAAATCATGCTTAAAGGTGGAAAAGGGGAGAGCCAATGCCGCTCTTGAACAAATCACCGCTACGATGAGAGGCGCAACCAATCAAAGGGGAGAGATGACAAGTTTGAAGGCTAACACGGAACGCGAAAGTGCCGAACTCGCACGACGTAAGGTAATATCATTTTTTTCTGTTGTTGTGTGATACAAAAAATTGAGGCTCATAGAGATCACGCAACGCGACGTGTTCGCGTGGATGCGATGTATATTCATGAATAACAATATATACCAATCTTATCATTTACGTAGGCGGACATAGAGAGTGAATTAGGGAAGGTCGAGCCTCTGGTGGCGCAAGCTGCTCAAGCCGTGGCTGGTATAAGTGCCGACGCGTTAGCTGAAGTTCGTTCGTTGAGAGCACCACCGGCGCCGGTGAGAGACGTCCTCGAGGGAGTCCTCCGGTTGATGGGCATAAAGGACACGTCTTGGAACAGCATGAAGACCTTCCTCGCTAAGCGAGGAATTAAGGACGAAATCAGGTAAGCGAGAGTATTGGCTCAATCTAACTGATCCATATCAATTTTATTTTATTCAACTGTTTGTTTAATTTTACAACCAACTAAAATTTTCTTCTTCATTTTTCTACGCAAATTTAACGCGCAGAAATTGGGACGCGAGACGCAGTGCGCCTGCAAGTTTAGAGGCGGTCGCCAAACTGATAAAGGAACGTCCGGACAGCTTCGAAGAGAAAACCGCGAAGAGAGCATCGGTTGCGGCCGCTCCGTTAGCCGCTTGGGTACTTGCGAATCTTCAATACGGTCAAATATTGGAACAAGTCGCTCCCCTGGAACGAGAACAACGTCAGTTAGCTGAGTATGTTTCTTTAATTTTTTAAATGCAAAAATATTCTCTGATTCTTTTGACATTCATCTTCCTGTGATGTATCTTTTTATCTTTGTCATCAATTTTTTATCGTTTTTTTACCTAATTTTGAATTTTCATTTTATTTTCTTTTACATTTAGTTGTTTTATTTTTTGGTTTCTTAATTATTTTGTCATTTAAGGGGCCTGGCGGCAGCTGAGGCACAGTTGGGACAATTAACAATGGGATTAAACACAGTAGAGAGCCGTGTGGCGCAGCTTCAGAAGGAACTTGCCGAGCACACGAGGAGTGCAGCTGAATTACAGCTGCGGACCGAATCCACCGAGTCCAGTCTTTCGACAGCACGTGCTCTGTTGAAGAAACTCGATACCGAACATCGCGACTGGCAAGCGCAGTCCCAAGAACTGACTGCCAGGAAAGAGCAACTGGACGTTGAGGCAGCTAATGCTGCAGCTCTACTTGTATATCAGGTAATCAGTCTTCCTATTTAGCTTTGCCTAACGTAAAAAAAGAAAAATTGGATTCTAAAATTTACGTCAACAAATAATTTAGATATAGGTTTGAATATTCCTATATTTCAATTTTTTATAAATAAAAAAATCTCTAAATATTTGTTATTAATTAATTGATTATAATAATAAGTAGTAACAATTGATCCTTAAAGAATTATGACATTTGGATTGCGCAGGATCCTGAGAGAGATGACGATTGGAAGAAATCAGCGATCAAATTATTAGTAACCGAACGCGAAAGATTATCGTGGAGGGCACAGGGTTTGCCGGCAGACACGGCCAGCTTGGTCGCAGCCTCTCGCGTGTTAAAAGGACCTCTGGTACCTATTTTCCTTGATCCCTCGGGGGTGGCTGTCACCTGGATCAAACGCAATTTTGGCACTAGACTCGAGATAACTCAGCCTGAAAATTCCAAGTTCTTGACGACTCTGGAGCTCGCTGTGCGTTTCGGGAAACCTCTTTTGGTCGAGGAATTGGTCAAGTTTCCGTCGATATTGTTGCCTATGCTTCGTCGAGGATCGCTCAGATTGGGCGATCGTATTCTGCCGGCTCAGGAAGGCTTTCAACTCTTTCTGGCCACTAGGAAGAACCAATTGGAAGATATCCCGAAGGAAGCCGATGCTGTGTTATGCGAGATCACGCTCGGCGCCGGTACGAAAAGCCTGGCAGAAAGATTCGTGGAGAAGGTACGAGAAAATTAATAAATATGCAGTGATTTCTGATATGGCATTTATATCTGATTTTCTTTTATATTCGGATCATTAACGATACTGTCACATCAGCTCTTACTAAACGAAACGCCGGAGCTCGAGGCGCAGAGAAGAGAAGCCTTGGAGAGGGAAGAAAGATTGTCCGGAGAGCGGGACGCGGCCAGGCTAGATGTGCTGAGCCAATTAGCTACTGCCAGAGGCCAAGATCTTTTACAAGAATCCCAAGAACAAGGAGGTCTCTTGTTTTCATTGGAAGCAACGCAGTCTAAGGCGAAAGAGATAGCGATCGCGCTCGAAGAGAGTAGACAAAGTTTAGAAGAAGTCTCAAGGTACTTTTAGAAATTTTAACACTACTTCTATATTAAAAATACTAATATTGATGTTGGTATCAACACCTGAAAATAACGCTGTTTTCGTCCTCTTCTTTTAGGCGTGCCAAAAGTCACGAAAAGTTCGCGCAGTTTGCCGCTAATGTCTACGAGACTATCCAGGGGTTGACACTCCTCAGTTCTTTATATGTCATCTCTACAGAAGCCTATACCGATATCTGCTTGAAAGCGGTGCAGGATGACATTTCTTTCACGAATGAAGACAGAGAAAAGCGGGAATCACGAGGTCTAATCGAGAAACGGTACGCACATGTTTATTCTGATCGATAAATGCAAATGATAAATGCAAGATCGTCACGTAGTCTGTTGTATCAGGTTGATAACTCTGACGTTTCACCATTGCGCGAAGGCGGTCTACAGGAAGCATAGACTTCCGCTGGCGTTGCACATGGCGTTGTCGTTAAACTCAGTGCCGGATGTTGAGAGAAATCTCTTGTTTGACAGTGGCGTCGATAATTCCGACTTCGAGTTACCTGAATGGATACCGGACGAACGACGCGAAGCTGTGCAAGCCTTAGGCTCTTCTCTACCCAACGTATGTATATGATGTCTTCAGTAAATAATTGAAAGTTTTGTTAAATTAATTTCACTACCATGAACAGTTTGAATAAAGCAGATTTGAATTTTTACTGACGTCGATATCATTTTTCTTTTCAAAGGTAGCCGTTAGGATGAAATCTTCCTGGCTGAACGATATTTCCGATATTTATGCTGACAAGGGACTCAGCGCCTTTCAAAAAGTTTTAGTCGTTAAGGCTCTACGGCCTGACTATTTGCACACCGCACTTTCTAAATTAGCTGCGAAGCAATTAGGCAAGTGCCAGATTATGTGATAAAATTATTTCGAATTTTGCGTATATTTAAACATTTTAATGTCATTGCAACTTACAATTCTAAAATTCATACACTCGAAGAATATACAAGCGATCTGAATTCAAGAAAAACGAACAATTTGAATATTATGTACAAACAGAACCTTTTATTATTTTTATTTCAAGAATGAACATATGCTTGAAACAATTAACACTACGTTTATTTTGAGATTCTCTCTTTAAAAAATTGTAAATTTACCGAATTCTTTTTCGCGCAACCGACTCTTTCAAGCAAATTTAATTTTTAAATCTATTTGCGAAAGGTGTGAAGGATTTGGCACCACCTCTATGGACATTGAGCACGGTCGCTCAGGAAAAGGCGGGGACGTATCCTGTGCTGTTACTTTTATCGCCGGGAACTGATCCCGGTCCCGAGCTCAGTGTATTAGCCGAGAAACACACCTCCGCTGGATTTACCGAGGTATCTCTGGGCCAAGGACATGTCACGCAAGCTGAATTGGCGCTGGAAGCCGTATGCAGGTAAAATCTCATAACTCTCGAAAGCATCGTGATGCAATATGTATAATATTATATGAGTAAAAAAAATTTTAAATGCTTTATCTTGCTTTAATAAAAATTATTAAAGATAGAAATAGAATTTTAATTGAAAGTATACGATCTTGTCGAATACTAAATAATATATTCATTATTACTTTGCAGAAATGGTGGTTGGATATTGCTAAGCAACTTGCAGCTCGCTCTAAACTGGCTGCCGCGACTGGAAAGTTTGCTTCGCTCGCCGATGTGTACCACGAACAAGAATTCCTCCACGAGGATATGGCTGACCACCGAGGAGTGTTCCGGATTCTATCCGGGTTTAGCGGGGCTCTGTCTGAAACTGGCGTATGAACCGCCCGAAGGCGTGAAGAGGAATGTGAGAAAATCGCTGCAACAGCTGCGACAGTCGCAACGTAACAGCGACGATGTCGCGGCCACTACGTTGGTACTCGCCTGGTTACACGCGACGCTTCAAGAACGACGAAACTTCGTTCCTCAGGGTTGGATCAGACCGTACGAGTGGAACGAGTCGGATCTCGAGGCTGCCTACGAATTGGTGGTAAAGGACGTGACAAAGGAGAAACGATCGCAACAAGGTATGTGAAACGTAAACGTACACAAGTAATTTTAACATCTTATAAGACCGATGTATCAAGTATATGTTGGGATGGAAAGGTGATTGGCAGATCGGTAGAGGTCTGCTCGACGTTGCGGTTTACGGCGGCCGGCTCCAGGATGCTTATGACGCAAGGGCATTGCGCTCGATGATACGCAACGCGTGGTCCAGAGATATTTTTGAGGGACGCCGGAAGCTGGGAGACGCGTTGAAAGTAACCGACATGACGATGGGTGATCTATTAAAGTCATTAGAGAATTTGAACGACGTTGATTCGCCGAAAGAGTACTTCGGACTCCCCGCTAATGCTCATAGGGCATGGGAAAGGGCTGCTGCGGAACAAGCCCTGACGTATCTCAAAGGTATCTTTAAAGTTTTATTTTTATATCTAACGATAAGTCATTCAAGTTCTCGACATCAATTAATATATTTGAATTATCCAGGTATCTTGATGAAGTCTTTCAGCAACAGCGAAGGAACTAGCGATAAATTAGAAAAGTCGAAAGTCCAACAAGATCTAAAGGAAATTATGGAACGACAATGTTCTTTGACGTTCACGCGCGATACAGGTGCCATAAGCGAGCGGAAAGGAAACCCTTTGCAAGACTTTTTCATCGATGAAATCGATCTTACAAAAAAGTTGTTGCACATTGTACAAACGGACATGGACGCGCCTTCTTTCGACGATAACGAGGTAAGGCAGATTTCGATTTTGAGAACTGTATTTCTATATAATTATTTCAATACAACGATAATTATAATTATATATTTTTTTCACAATAATAATGGTAATCATTACATTTATGATTCAAGACTCCCAAGCACTGGGTTGCGGAATGGCGAACGGGCCCGAAGAATACCATTCAATTCGTGAAAGCGCTCCTGTCCAAATACGAAGCACTAAAATCATCAGCGATAAATGTACCCCGTCGAGTTGATTTATCCCAGCTGTCCCGACCACGGGCTCTTCTAACCGCCCTAAAGCAACATACCGCACGAGAGCTCGGTCATCCGTTGGAAACGCTTCATCTCCGTGCCAATTGGACCGAGAATCGTACGAACAAAGAGTGGCAGGTATCGCTACAGCTCGAGGGTTTACTCATATCAGGTAAGTTTGATTAATTATGTTATCAGACTCAACGGAATTTGATCCAGTATTTACAGTATCAAGTTCTTATTTATTATAATCAAGTAACAAGAATCACATTTGACAATTTTTGAAAAAACTTTTAGATCATATCGAAAAAGTCTAGAGTCTAGAATACTGTTATAAATAAAAGAGAAAACGGCCTATACGCAACGCATTTCTTACAGGAGCCTCGATCGAAGAAGGTGTCTTGAAGGATCTGGACGCAAATTCAGCAGCGGTCGCGGTCGCCCCGACATGCCAAGTGGCGTTTATACCGGAGGAATACTCGGACGATAAATCCGGCGACGACAATCTTTCCGCTCTCGAGGATACGTATCGGCAAGATTATCTGAGCATACCGGTTTATACAAGTGTTCAACGGGAGGCTCTAATTTGTTCGTTACCGATCACGTGCCCGCGAGAAGAATGCGACGCATGGTTACGCCGTGGCGTCATCCTGTATCTGCGATAAGTAGCTTTCGTAATCGTTCCCAATTAAACCGATGAAGATGAAGATAGATCATTTGCAAGTAGCACCAGATCTCTGACAAGAGCAAATAGTTTTTAATTATTGTTAAATGCTAGCTATTAAAAGATATGCATTTGTATATTCACATTTAATCTTGCTGAAAAACGTAGACTCTCACTCTGTACAATTCTGAGGTGAGTTTAAACTTTTTATTTATTTAGTCGTCAGATATGTTTATTTGTCAAATATAATTTAGATTAATAAAGCTCGTAAATAAATAGCTTTCGTAATAATTCCCGATGAAGATGAAGATACGGGATGATTTGCAAATAGGCGTTACCAGACGTTAAACCAGATCTCTAACAAAAGCAAATATTTTTACATACTAGGTACTATAAAGGATATTTATTTATATTTATTTATTTAAATAAAAGATATTTATTTATATTTATTTAATCTCGACAAGAAACATGGGTTTCTAATCTGTAGTCCTAAGGCATTTTAAACTGTTTATTCAGTTGTTCGTCAAATATAATTGAGATCAATAAACTTTGCATGTATAATTTGGCTCGATCGAATAAAGAGACGAGGGCGAAGGGGGGGAGGAAGTATATATAACCGCATGTCAATACATATACGTGTGAATTGAACAATACGCTTATTATTATTAAAAATACATAGAGATATGTCGGAAATTTTTCGGGAGGTAATGTTACGCGGGACGTATCGTCCCTAACGGCAATCAAGTTTCGTACGCGAAAATTCTTCTACCGGAATTTGGAGTTCCTTCCTTACGTTCCGCCGTTTCTCGTGAAACGTCTCAAGAACGGTCCGGTAGCGTGAGTCGTTTCGTTCAATAGGATTTAAAATTACAGATAATACAGCGATATCGTTTATTTTGATAAAATTAAATGGTCATTGGTTGGTCCGCCCAAGCCTTTCCCACGAGACTTAGAAATTTATATATATACAAGCACACGACGTTCCCCCGCGCCGCGTAATACGCGCGTGTCGCGTACTGAGAAATGTATCGATGTGTTCACATGAAAACTGTAAAGTTCAGTTCCTACATTCTCTTGTAGAAAATAAAAGCTACTGTTGTATCATTACGGGGCTGGAAATATATTGGTGAACCGAAACTGTTTCTCTCTCGAAAATATCTGGAGACACACGTTCGGAAGAACTGACAGGCGAATGGACAGAATTCATTTTCGATGAGTATAATCTCTAGAATAGTTAAGAAATTCCGTAGAATTCAAATCTATGTATACTATTTAATATTTCGTAACATTTTTCAATATAACTGGACGACATTGAAGTTCGTTCGTAACCGAGAGCTTCGAGGTATTGTAATTTGTATAATGGAACCCGAGGCAGAAATATCCGTTCATTGTTATTCTCGCGCGAGAATCGATTTTGGACCGAAGGAAATTTACTTACTGAATGTAAATGCATTTGTACATCTAGTCGAAACTTATTTTCTACGGATGGGAAAGAGAAGTTTAATGGAAGTAAGGCTCATTCGAGACGCTCTGTCGTCCAGTGCAATCAAGTACAACGAACTTTAAAATTACGAACACGGAATAACAAGATTCTATTACGATAGATCGATTATAGATTTTCTACTCGACTCATAAATTTTAAAAGGGAAACAGAGAGAAATGGTACGTCAAGGATCTGGACTCCGTGCACACCAATAGAATTTTCTTACTAAGAAATCACGTTAACTTGGATATGCGCACCAGCGACGAAGGAATCGGTCTGAGTAATTGATTTGAAAATTTATTAAAATTTGTGTATTGTTTAAGAAGTTATGGAAGTAATTATTAGGGCGACAGAAAACTTGGAAAATTGTAAAAAGCGAAATAGAAAGCGAGAGATACAGACAGAAGAAGAAAGAGAAAAGAAGATATTTATATATATTTTAACTAATTTTATTGTTTTATATATAATATTTAGAAATTCTTTTACATTATCTATATTTGAAATATTATTTTTAATTTTTTTTTTCCAAATAGTTTATGCTTGTTATTTGATAATCACGTGATTAAGTAGTACGTGCGACTCTTTTCGAAGTCGCTTGTGTGTATATCCGACATCCGTCTACCGATAAAATGGAACGTGCGCACGGAGTCTCGTTGTTCAGACGAGACAATCTCGAATTTCAAAACGGCGAAACGGAACAAGGAGAGGAAACGGACGGGAGAGAAGGTCAGTCGCGGCCCGAGCGCTGGCTTATGCCGAAATATCGTGATTGTCGTCAATTTATTGCTCTAAAAACTTAAAATCGAGATTTGCGAGCCGAGCCAGCGCTCTCACCGACGCTATATAAAGGCGTCGCTATATATCCGGGAAATCCCAATTAATTTCCCTCTTTCTTTTCTTTCTTTTTTGTGTGTTTTTTTTTTTAATCTCGAGCCTAATACTAATCCGAGAATTGAAACCGGCACGATCGCAAAGACGAGTAAGAAAATTTCGGATTGCCGCGAGAACGATTTTCACGCTCGTTCGCGGCAACGAATAGACACAATCGTCTAATGGAAAATGCACATCCCGTTTTTCTCCCAGGACTTCGACAATTGGAGAGTTGTGGAACCTCGCGAGACCGCACCGGTTCCAATGCCGGTTCGCGTTATCGGGCACTAAAACTAACGCTATACTCGCATTCTCATCCGTTCTCGATGTACATTACACGGCGTATGCCCGATAACGTGCGCCCTACGTACTTTTACACGGTCCTAAAACGATCCCTACAACGATTCTACAACGATCCTTTCACGTTTATTTAAGTTAATCTCTCGTTTTAAATTTTCACTTTTTATCGATACAATGGTACAACAGGTACGGATCGCGAAAGGCATTTCTTCTTAAATACTCCGAAAGAGCAGTAAAGATAAGCGAGGACGTTCTAGACATCGCGCCCCTCCTCCACCGCGAGCGCGTAGTCGATTTTTCTCAAGAGAAAATCGATGAAAGACCGATGTTCGTAATTTACACCGTTACAAATCGCGGCCTAACGAAACTTATAAGAAGTAAAACCCGCCCGCTGTTACAATAACTCACCGTCTTCTTAAGTTGTGGTCGAACACAAAAGTTTCGTAAGTTATCTACATTCTCGCGTGAAACTTAACTTATTAACTTAACGGCCAATAAAACAACGGCAATTCTTTCCTCTTTTACTCGCTAAAAACGTGGTATCATTCACTTGAGTTAACATGACGATTTTCTTAGCGAGATAAGGACAATTAGAAAATCGCTCATGTGCAAGATTTAAAGGAGTGCGCGACTCCTGCGATACTAATACTCAATAGTCTCGATACATCGTACATATTTTTCATTTTAAGATGAGGAATAATTAAAAAAAAGATTGAATTGAAACAAAATATTCTCAAAAGTCACCTCTCGCGTGTTAAAAGAAGCTGAATACTTTCGCAACAATTATCATTTTCTTTTCAAACATTTCTCTCTCACATATTAGTATATTAGCATTTAAAATCTACGGATAAAACTCGATCGTTCGATCACATTCGATACACCCCTCGCTCCCGAATTATTTCTCCATTTTACAACGGACGAAGCGAATACGAACTATTGAGCATCAGTATACGAATGATAATGAGGAAAGAGATAAAAACAGAGGACGTACTCGCCGCCGCGTACGAAATCGTCACACCCACACACGTTCAAAGTATAGTAGAAATATAAATTGGGTTTCTAGGGGATCACAGAAGTATATCGATAAGTAAACGGGCTCGATTAAGACGCGCGAAAGAAAGAAATCGTTGCGTGCACGATCGGTATTGACTTGTGAGCGGCGTCCTTTCTTTAGTTATAGTATACGCGCAAATCCAAGCGATGAGCGCCTCAAAAACTCTACACGTATATGTACATAGATCTTACATATCAATCCGACAGAAAAATAATTGTAGTAACAGTATAATAGTAATAGCAATAGTACGATAATATTGATAGACTGCGTCTAACTACTAATTGGTGTTCGTACGTTGATCCCTTTTTACATTTTGGTATTTATAGAATGTATCTTCGTTCTCATCGTGGTTCTCCCACTAAAATTATTCTCTATTTTCCCTGGATTAAAACTAACAGATTATCGATTCGCTTGTAGCACCCATTTCGAGTGGAGACTATGAACGTTTCGTATATATATATTGTATATACTTTTGCACATGCTCCAACATGAGACAGTCAATCTCCGTTTGGCATTATCGTTAATGTTCCTTCATGACTCAGTCAGTTGGCACAGACTTAACGTTTCATCACCGGATTGAGCTCCACAAAAACAGTCGTACGTTCTCTTTAATCGCGCAAATATGATGGCCGGCCCATTGTGTCTGTTTATTTTGCACGAGATTGTAATATTGATAGAATCTTTCGCAAATATATAATGTGAGTGTATTTATACACATATATATATTATATATAGATATACAAAACTGACTGTCTCATTTCGGACCGGAGAGACGTTAAATGTCGTACGAAAAATAAATTTTTGCTCGTTCTTAGGAACAATTTTAGGTGCTCCCTGACCGATTATGGTCCACTTGCCGAGTACGTGAGTGTAAGTAGAGCTACAAGCCTCGGGCAAGTTTACGAGTGAGAAAAATAAGGACTTATTATCGATTAGAAACAACTACATAGTTACGTATTATATGTATGCGCGTGTACGCGCGTGTCCTGTGTATGTATGTGTAGATAAATTATGTGATAGTTGTGTCCTAGAGAGTAATTTTCGAAGTATCGACAAGAAAATACGTCAGCATTTGGCAAACACGTAATCGTCGACGTTAAACAGACGAAGGATATCGGATTATCACGTAGCGATTTACGTTACGAAAAAAATGCCGCAAAAAAGCGTCGTCGGAACGCCGACAACAGCGGCTCTTGCGTCACAGTCGTTCAGGGCGGTTCAGGCCGTGGCGATCAACGCTGAAGGTCAGAGATCGCTCTCCATCTCGTCCGTCGCTAATTGAAAGTGCTCTTGACCTGGTGACACACATAATTACAATTCGTATACACTTAGATAGGTGCACCTAGAGTCAAATATGTGTTTAACGCTCTAGAGAGACGAGATTTCATTGATGAGAAACTGTCTTGAAAGAGTTTACCTTGACGAATCGAGAAGATTAAGTCTACGATCGGAAAGATTACTTACTTTGCAGATACGCAGCTAGATCGTGATCCTCCGCGATCAGCGCGAGCTGATGCGGCGTGTTACCATGCCGGTCCTTCATCATCAAAGACGCGCCACCGGCTACGAGCATACAGCAAATGGAACGACGTTTATTCTGTGCAGCTTTATGCAAAGCGGTTTGCCCTCTGAAATAGAAATAGATTACTTTTCACTCTCGTAATCAAGATGAATAGAATGCAGCGAGAATAAAAAGAAATTAAGTAACGAGAAAGACTGGAGAAATTTCAGCGATTAATATATTCAGATTAAGTTTTCAATTTTATCGTGAATTTTAATCGTCGATAACTTACTTATCATTATCGATCATGTTTAAAATTGTCGGTGGGGCGCAGGCAATAAGATATCTGACAATATCCTTGTGACCGTGCCTCGATGCTAGGTGTAGCGCCGTTTGACCAGTCTCATCGATCGACAGAACCGAGTACCCCTTTTGATGAAGCTGCTTCAAGGTCGGCAGATCGCCGATCTTCGCCGCTCTCAGTATCTCATCGCAGCTCTTCTCGAGTAATTCAGTAGCGAATCCGTGAACTCCCGAGTTCAGGCCGAAGAGTCTGTCGCGGGGGCTGCAAAATATAAACCAGAGGAATCCAGATTAGGGCAGTCTCTCCTCCCTCCGCACGCAAACTACTTCTGCAACGTTCGCGGGACAGGGAATAATTATTATCCGAATAAATTATCCGAGCAAAGATAATTGAAGCGCACGGTCGAATGAGGGTTTACGTAACGTATCGGCTCGTGTTGAGTTTTTCTTTAGAATAATCCATAATATGTCGTCGCGGTACCTTTTACACCGTCTAAAAGGCACTCGTGTGGAATAAAGGTCTACGTTACCCGCTTTGAAAGCCGCCAGTGATCTTCATTTAAAGTTGCCTGTCTCCTAACGTCGCATAGACACCCTTCTTGGCTCTCTCTCTCGATCATTCGGATAATTAACGACACGTCATAAGAGACTCTGAGAACCTTACCTGATAAAAGCGAGAGATCGGTCCTGGTGCTGCGACTGTTCGGCACGAGCGATTGCGACGTGAGAGTTCTGCTTCAGGGACTCGCGTCTTATATGAGGGTACGATTCGCCGTTTCTGTTCTCGCCCGGCGGCACGTCCAGGGAGTTTCGACTCGCCGAATTCTTCGGTCTGACGCCGTTCTGACCTTCGGATTCTTTATCGAAGGAAATGCTCTCCCGCTGTCTGGAAAGCCTGATCTTCCCGGACGGCTGTTCCTGTCCCCGCGTATCTTCGTTCGATCGATTCGTCTTCTCTGTCACGGCTGGCGTCTCCTTTAGACGTTCGTCGCTATATCATATATCATATCATGCGTTTCGAAGGAAAAAAAAATCTAGATGCTGGGTCTGCATGAAAATATCTCGCGTACCTTGACAAGCGGATCTGCGCGGTTTCGTCTTCCTGACTCGCGACAATCTGGCTTGGTCCCGCTCGGCCGTCGGACTGCTGCTGCATGGCGTCTTCATCGAGGATGTATACGGCATCTATGTCGGCGACATCCGTCACGTAATGCAGCTGCTCTTGGCCACGATCGATCCTGAAGAATCTTTCCGCGGTGCACGCTAAGTAACAGAAATCACATTTTGTGTATTCTTCGCACACAGAGAGGATTTGCGGATAATATTTGCACGAGAGGCGGCACTCACAGTCAAGGAAACAGCACGAGTCCATATTGTAATCTTTTGTCAAGAGTTTCCTCAGGCTCTCCAGATCAGTCGTAGCATCGAGATCGAGCGGTTCCGCGAGCCACGACTCTGCCACTTGCTTCAACCTCTCTTTGTTGTGATGGTACGCCTCGTAATCTGACATCTTTATTCTCATTATAGGTAGCTTCAGCCTGTCTAATCTCGCTATGTGCTGGTGCGACTTTCCCGCGGTCCTTCTTTTCGCTAACATCGTTGCCTTGTTCAACATACTTAAAGTTATGATAGATGGTAACAAACGACAAGCTTCGCCGTCGACCTATAACATTACAGAAAAAAATAGATTAAATAGAGAATGATAATATTATCGGAACAGAGAATGACAAAATTTCAAGGATAAATATTATATTATAGTAAAATTTCTCCTTATCCATAAATATATGATTAATATTCAACAATTAAAATATATTTATTATATTTTATACAAAAAGAGAAGACGGCTTTCTTTATGTTCAAGAATCATATTGTTAAAGCTTGCCTGCATCGGTATAGTCTTCGTCGTGACCAGTTTGGCTTTGCTGCATTGCACTATGCAGGTACCGTGTCCACGTGCTTGCAGAAGAGGTAGCTGGTAGGTGGTCAGACCGACTACCTCGATTAAGCCATCGTCCATAGCCGGTTCTCTAGTGCCACTTCCCGCGCTCCATGGATGTGTTCCGCCACCGTAAGAGGCAATATTCAAGAACAGTATAGCGTGGACTCGGTGCTCTTTCAATTTCGGCGTCATGTCCTGACCGTCGCATTCCAACGTCACGAAGTCCGAGAGGTCCTTCCACTTTGTGAGCAGCAAGTCCTTGCAGCCCATCTGTCCGTAGAACAATTTGTTCCTCATTCTGGAGTTAAACTTCTCCGGGTGAGCCTCTACAATAAATCGTAGAGGGTTTATCAGACAAAATCCTTTTTTACGTATATACCGTTAAATGTTAAAGGATGAAATACCTTGAGTTAAATAACATTTTGTTATTTTTAACTACCGTGTGTCGAAATTTATTATTTTAACATAAAACAGTATTAATTAACTCCATTGATTTAGTAAAATTAACATTGTTTTAGTTAAATTAATGACATATTGAGTAGAAGCAGTAGCGATCTATAGGAATGGTTTAAAATAACTCAAAGTGAGTATAATTTAACACTACAAATGTAACGGTATATTTTATACGAGGTATAACATACAAGAAAGGTCTGACTTAATTACGAGGCAAACAAAAGAAGAAGAAATGAGGTCAGAGCTCTCGAGATCGCGTTTTGACCTCACCGAAATCACAGAGCGGAACCTTGATCGGCCATGCGATCGATTTCCTGCCCGAACTAGGACAACTGCTATATATTGACTTGATACTTTCGGCATAATAATATAATCGGTATAGTGCGAATAAAAATTTGGAGTTTTGATCTCACCTCGTGCTTCGTGAAACTCGAGGGCGATGTGAGCGTCTACACCGAGGGAGAAGTAATTGTTAACAACATTGAGCGGCAGGCTTTCCTTGCCCTTGCCACCATCGTCGTCGTTCTTGGCATCGGGGTTCCTCTCGACTTGCAATTGCCATCTGTCCAACAGGGTGGTCTCGCTGTCACTTATGCTTGTTAAGATCTTGCTGATTGGCTCATCCTTGTAACCGCCGCCCCATCCCAACGCTCTCGCTAGATCGTTTCCGGTGCCCAGAGGAAGTACCCCGACCGCTGGCGCTGGATAAGCACCGATTTGATCCAGAATCGATAGGACCCAACCGACCGTACCGTCGCCGCCGCATGCCAATACGCGCAAATTAGGGACCTTCTTGAAGAGTTCCAATCTGCAAGATCAATATTTTTGTTTAGTTAACTTGATTTGATTTTGTTGACTCAGTCTTTTCTTTCTCCCTGTATCGTGCGTCATCCTTGCCAGTCGTTGAGATGTATTTTTACTCACCCCATTCTTGGACCACCCTGCGTCAGATCGAAAACCTGTCTTGGATTGAGCAGCCACTGAAACTTTTGCAGCAATTTCGCTCCCTGATTACCGCCGGACTTTGGATTTATAAAAACCAACACCGGCTTTACGGTAGCCGAGGGTATGGGCTTAACGACCCACAACTCTCCCTGATCCTTTTCCTTTCCCTTTTCTTTCTCCTTCTCCTCCTTCTCCTTTTCTTTGTTTTTCCGGCGGTAAGATGAGCCATCGCCGGATTTCTTCCTTCTGGGTGATCTTCTCAGGCTACTCTTGAAGCTACCTTTACGAGGGAGTTTCACGATCCACGACGGCGGTACTACGATCGATGCGTGAGTGCCCAATTCGCACATCTCGCCTATTTTCTGTACGTTGAAGCACGTCTCCCTGTTGTGGTAAGCGGCCTTGCACCAGCTGCAGCTCACCGCCACGATCTCCCTGGAGCTAAAGCTGAGCTTTGATTGGAACGACTTGCCGCAGTTGGCGCACTTGCCTTTCTGCGATCGTCGGTGGACCCAATGATGATGGGTTGTCGTTTGCTCGCGATACTGACGCACCCCTACATCGCGAAAACTCGACTTGCAGGCGAACTCTAAATTTCCGACGCAGCAGGCGTGAGCCACTACGCGACAAGCCGGACATTTCAACCGGGGTCCGTGTTTCTGAAAGGGAGAAGGAAGAAAAGACACGTATAATGATCCGATTGATCAAAATCTCTGATGCGTCTCTTGTTCTTAAAAGCATCCTTTCATTCTCCGTATTATCGTTGAGACTTACGGAACAGTCATTGACGTAACAGAAGTCACCGGACGTAGCGGTTGGTACCCAAAGATGTTCCCCATTAATCGCATTTGGACCCCAATCTGGAGTCGACCGAGGTTCACGATGACCGCTCGAGCCACCTCCTTCTCTGCTATCTTCTCTACTATCCTCTCTCCCTCTAAAATCATCGCATTAAACGCTCATAAAACTTCTTTCGACTTAATTAATTCCCATTAACTATTATATATAACAGTTAAAAAATATCTATTTTAACTGTTTTATATATATATGTATATATACTATTGTCAAATTAAAAAATTATCGCGAAGAAAAATAATTTAATTTTTACGTCTGACGATGTCACAATTTATTTGCCATAAAATGTCTGCCAAACGTAATTTTGTATTTACATGTAAAATTCATACTGAAATAAGAAATGATAACAGAAGAGATGGGGAAAGCATACATATCATCTTATACATAATTAAAATTCCCCTTGCACGTGCTTCTTTTATAAGGACCCACAAACGCGGGCACGAAATCATGTCGTATCTTTGAAATAGTAAGAATGTCCTCAAAAATTTAAGCTGTGTTGAATAATTGATGTTCACCTTTCTCTGCCGTGGTATATAAAACACTCATCCGAAATTAGAATACAAAAACTTAACGATCACAGCTTTTTAGGTGCGAGCCTTTTTGATGTGGAATATCTTAATATGCGTAGTAATAAATAAATAATGATAATAATCATGTCGCACGAAAGGTGCGTGCGACACTCCGCTTATAGCTCTTTGATCGATATCCTTTAAATATTTAATTCTCCGCGATAACAGAGAGAGAGAGAGAGAGAGAGAGAGATTACTTTGGCTTCGTTTTTAATACATAAACATAGCTTTTTCGGAGATACTCAGTGTTACATTTTTCCAACTTATGGAAATGTTATGGAAATGTCCGAAATAATAATTTACAAGAAGTAACGCTATATGCGCTATTCCCCTTTCAAGAGTTTCAAGTAGAATCGTAAATACTGGCAAGAGACGGAAATAGCAACGCGATAATAAAAGTCTTTCCCTGCTTATTTTTTTAAACCCACTTTAGATGATCTATAAGTCGCGTCAGAATTCAGGATAGAGTGTTCTATTTATAACGTTATATACCATATATTTTTGTGTTTATTTTACATATGTGTTGCAATATGTGTGAAACAGGAAAATGTTTGCAACGTAGAAAAAATATTTAGATTTTTTCGTTTTAAACTAAACTAACTAAAGGTATATTTTAGTCAAAATAATTTTATACATACAGAGTACAAGAAGTTTAAAGTAAAAATATAAATAGGTATAATAAACAAAGAATTAATAAAAAAGATGGTAGAAATATAAATTATCTAACATAATTAGAAATGTGATTTCAATCACGAGTCATTTTCATTCATACAAATCAATATTATAGGTATAGATTATAAATTTTCACATTTTATGAAAGAAATTTAATGTATCTAGGTATG
Source organism: Temnothorax longispinosus (assembly GCF_030848805.1). Lineage (NCBI taxonomy): Eukaryota > Metazoa > Arthropoda > Insecta > Hymenoptera > Formicidae > Temnothorax > Temnothorax longispinosus. The sequence goes on from NC_092359.1 coordinate 1,422,914, forward strand.
CCCATTTTTTATTCCAAAAAATTCGATGCTTCTACCATCTTTTCTAACAGCAAGATTAAATCTATATTATATTCAAGGTGCATAATTTCATCACAAAATTATATTACAAAAATTTAAATATAAAATAATTTTATACGGTTTAATTCATGCATCACGCGATAGCTAAAATTTAATTTAAATGCTACAGTAAAAAAAAGAGAAAATAAACGACGACGACAAGCGATATTATTTGCGACAGATGACTGCTTATGCATCCTAAATTTGACAATAAATAAATCAAGTTTAAGTGCTAAAAATCGCGCAACAAAATTAAAATGTCCAACTTAGGAAATGTGCTCGTCAACGCAATCCAAAATCGCGTTGCACGATGTGCTCAGAACAAAAGAACACTCCGAGGGGGTCGCAGCTCCATCTAATCAGACGTACCCACCCTATCGAAGGTCGCGGCTCCTTCCCAGGTAGCAGCGCCGTGTACCTCGTCCTCGCGTCCGTCGGCAGCACGATGTCGACGCTCTTCGACCTGATGCTCTGCTGCGGCACCGCCAACGAGTCCGCATTGGCTGCGCCGCCGTTCTTATTGTTATTGAAACACGAATCCACGGAAGCGGCGCGGTCCCGCTTCAGCTCCGGCACGGTCAGAAAAATGTCACGCACGACGAAATTGGACCCGGACGGCGGCTCGACGGGCTCGTTCTCCTCATCGTCGTCGTCGTCGTCCGCTTCCGACGAAGCAGTTGCGGCTGACACGAGAGCGGGCAGATGCTCCAGGGGGAAGGTGGTCAAGGCCTCCTGCCTGGACAGCCTGCGCTGCCTCTCCGGGAACTCTGGCCTGACCTCGGAGTCCGGCCCGGCAGGCGTATCTTCGGGTGGGACGTACCGCGACGACTCGCCCTGGTCATTGTCGGACGTCAGAGTGACCCGGATCTCCGGGCTGCCATCTCTCTTGCCAGTCTCATCCTCGCGGTCCGACTCGTTCTCGGACTGATCCGTGCTATCGGTCTCGATCTCGCCGGCGTCGGCCTCGTCCTTGGCGATATCCTCGGCCAGCCAGAGGCTCCGGTACTCCTCGACGCAAGCACAGTGGTAGCATCCGGAGACTTGGATGATCGGCGTTTCCGGTCGCTCGATTCCACCTGCCGGGAGTTGCTGGCTCGCGGCCGAGCCGGAATACGCGTCGAAGCTCTTGGAACGCTGACCGGTCAGCTGCGGCACCTTCAGGGTCGAGGAGCCCCTTCTGCCGCGTATGGAGTCTTGAGATCTCGCCGGGGAACACGTGGAGGACGACGAGGAGGTAAGGTCCTGCCTCGTCTGCAACTGTATCTCGTCGAAGGAGGCCGACCTGATCTGCTTGGGCACCTCGAGGCTAGATTGGGATTTCATTTCCGCCCCCGTTGGAGTGCGCGACCTTTTGAAGGTCGAGCGCAACTTCTGCATCGTCGCTTGATAGCTACCTGGCGATGCTGTCGTCCGCAATCCCGGACGTTTCGCTGCTCTCCCTCAACGAAAATAACTTCTCGGACGAGACACGAGCGGCCGTGTTGCTTTCCTCGCTCTCTTCCTCGTCCCCGAGGCTGGATTTGCCGCCGTGTTCCGCTCCCTGTTCCTGGATCGTCTTCCGCTTGACCGACGACTGGGTCGTCTGATTATATCTCGAGAAGGATAACGCTGACGATGACGACGACGACGACGATGCGACCGTCTCTTTTTTCGGCTTGGACTTAGCTGCCGATTTGCAGCCCATTCTAAGTACCTTCGCCGCCAACGTTACACTGAAATTCTGGAGTTTTCAAAGGTAAATACTCGTAAACTGTTTGTATAATGGATGTCAAACGTCAGACCACAATGGAAAAGCAATATCGAGAGACCACTCGGGCCACGAGGGAAGGACAGGAGAAATATACAGGCTGGAGTTTACAGCTGTTTCTCAAAGTCCGGCACGATCTCTTCACGTATGAAGAGCTTTATTTTAAAGCGACCTGGAGTCGCGTGTGTAGAAACGTATGGTCGATTTTGGTTCGTTGACAGTCGATGTTGCTCGAAATATTTGCTCGCCGCTTTCGTGTATTTCGAGATTGCTTCGAAATTACGTGGGAACGAAATTCGGAATGACCGCTCTCGGTCATTTTCCAGCATCGCAGCGAGAAGCTTTACGTGAGGCTTCGCGTGTTCGGCTCGAAATATCAAATGTTGAAATGACAGGTGCGCGACAACCAGCGGCGCGTGAATTACAATGAAAATTATCTCGTTACATTCGGCGAGAATGATCCCGGCAAACTCGACTCGGTGATTAATCGACGTGGGCGAACTTTCATCCGTCATTTGTTCGCTTTCTGCGTTTGTCCACCCTCGCATCCACTCTCGCAATCACTCTCTTTCTCTCTTACACACATACACACTCTCTCTCTCTCTCTCTCTCTTTCTCTCTGTTTCTCTCTCTCTACCTTTCTATCTCCCCTTTTCTTTCCTCGCTACCGCCCCTCACGGCGCGGCTCTCTCCTCTTGAGTGACTGGCACCATCGATCGAGTTTTCCAGCACCGGAATTTATTTTCACGGTGACGCGTGATAATCGAGGTCGCCGATACGATGAAGTCGTGAGCCTTACTGCCGCGGCACGAGGCGAAATCGTGCCTCGATAATTCCGTGATCGGAGATCGATTGATTCTCATTGTCACCATCACGGGATGTTCCAGTCAGCCGGAGCCGTCTTTGAAGATGCTTCCGCGCTCGTCGATGATAAGCGTTCCTCGTTGAGAATATCGACGATCGATCGAACGTCAACGATAACGAAGACCAAAACTCCACGAATTCTTTCGGGACGGACGATCGTTCGATGCTAAGAGCACGTCGACGGAATATTCACCGAGGCTGTTCGGTGTTCCGAACGACCTTCGCCACGTCGGTCGATCCATACGCTTGATCAATGATAGAGCACATTCCACGAAAGCTCGTGCACCGCTCCACTCTCGTCATCCTCTAGATTCGTCTCTTCCTTTCTTCCTTTCTCTCCCTCTCTCCTCTCTCTAGCTCTCTTTCTTTTCTCTCTCTCTCTCTCTCTCTCTCTCTCTCTCTTCCTTTTTCAGGAAGCACAGTTTCTTTCGAATAAGGAGCACCTACGCACCGTCCACGAGCCGAACGCCTCGTCGCGCGAGGGATGAATTCAACGTGGTCCTCTCCCTCCGAATTTTTCGTTCCTCGCTCGCATCCCCTTCCGGAGTTCACGCATCCCGGACGGTCTCTCGAGTCCTCTCTTCATACGAGTCGCGTTTTTTCGCGACCCGCGAGACAAACGTATGGTGGTGCGATCTCAAATTGGGCGACGGCGACGGCGACGGCGACGACGACACGACACGACACGACGCGGCGCGGCGAGTTTGCCGGTCGGACTAACGCAAGCCAGGGCTCGTCGATGACCGATGTCGAAAGGGGTGAGCGAGAACGCGGGCGGCTGTACGTGTGCGCCCCCGTCCTCCTCCGTTCCTCCCCATCGTCGGGGTCCGCTCATGCGCCCTCCGCGACGGATCACCTCTCGCAAAGGTGTCATGATCATGCGCGCAATAATATAAAGCGTATTGGCCAGGAATCGAGGTTCATACAGTAAAAAAAAAACAGAGAGAGAGAGATAGAAATAGAGAGAGAGAAAGAGAGAGGGTCTATACGAGACCGGTAGTCATCGAGCGGTGTTAATGGCGTTTGTATTATTTGGATATTCGAGATATATAATACGAATATCGTGTTTCGTAACATTTTGTTTGTTCGTTTGAAAATATGAATTTAATGGGAATTTATTATTGATATATAGTTTGAATCTCTGTCTCTCTCTCTTTTTCCCTTTCGTCTTCAAAGAAAACCAAGTACCATTTCCACTCGCATAGCTTTCCCATTATAAAATAAACTATCGTAAAGTAAACATCACAAAGCAAAATTTACATCCACTATCGAACGCTTCTCTTTCTCTCCGACGTCTTCAAATATCAGTCCGGAATCGCCGCTGCGTTAATAACTTCTCGTATTCACGGTGGATTTCGCGCGTTCGGCACGTGACCTCAACGTATCTGCCGCGGGGAGACGCGGGTGCGATGTAGGTTGCAAATTAAAAACATCGCAACACAGTCAGGTCGATAACAATCCGGTGTCATCAAAGTGTCAAAGTGTGCGATTCTTTAATTTGAAATCGCGCGGTGATCTTGTTAAAAAAATATATATATATATCGGACTGAATCTTTTTAATTTCCGTTCACTTTCGTACAAATAATTGAGTCTTTGGTCTAAAAAGAGAGAGATCGCTCCGCAAGTTCCGTAGTTAGATAACTGCTGACCTTATCTCCGAACCGGACGGTATAGGGTCTTCGCGGCATCTTAAGTTCGTGCCCTCCGCGAAACGCACCCGTTGTCCTAGCTTCGGGGCCAGCTCGAGCAACCTACAATGCACACGAGAAACGCCCAGATGGTGGAATACGGTCAGCACACGAGGAAGAGCGTAACACGTCTACGAGCGACGGAATATTCTCTCAGCCATTCTCTTATAGCCGTCTCACCTTCGACACGCGCTCTCCCGCTAAAGAACCGACCGGCACACCGGATCGACAGCTCAGTGTAAAGGAATTTGTAGCCGGATCATCCGTGGAGTGTTGTTTATTAATTCGAAGTGTTCTTCAGGCGTTATGCTTATCTGTATGTGATTGTGTAAATGTACTCATTATATATATTGGCGGGGTAAAGTAAGGTTCGCATATCGGCATTCGAACAAATTCTCTACTTCTAGTCTAGATAGAAACATTCGAGTTTCAAGTTGAAACGAAATCTATGATTGAAAGCGTTATTTCCGCGTTAAAATGTGGCGTGCGGTGCGGAGAATCGCTTTATACAGAATGTCACGGCCTTATAAGTCGTCAGCATTTTTTTCCTTCCAAGCTAAAAGAGGCGAATCGTGGTAACCAATATCTTTGAAGAGGCTCTCAACGGAGAACGTTTCAAGTTAAAGGTTCAGGTGTGGAGTTTAATGGAAGATTTTTACCGCCTTGTAACAAGTTCTATTTATAATGAGCCTAACGGAACGGCTAGCAAGTCCCGATCACGTAACAACACCTTATAAAACAAGGAAAACGTAATTTCTGAATCATAGATTTTGCGTAGGAAATCGCGCGATCGCAGTCGCGTAAGCGAAGTTGTTCCGTCGCAACGAAAAATGACTGTTCTAGATTGATCGTGAGAGAATAACGTCGCGGATCCACATGGACCGGGGAACTCACGTGAATCTTATCGTGACCACCTCGCCGGTCTCCGATGGTTTCGGTATCAAGCAACACAGCCAACGGACGCCCATCCTCGCGATCGGTCTCTCCGCACGCGATTTCCACCTTGGTGCACGCGACTGACACGGAGGAGAGGAAGGAAAGAAAACAATTGCGGGAACAATTGTAGCACGATTGTCGCTCCCCCCCGCACTCCCGTTCCCGCTAATCTCTTTCGCAACTGCGAATTATGTCATCTTCGTGTAATAACACCTGGTACGCCACTTTTCCAGCAACGAGCGTACGTACATCACCGACCAGTATATCACCCACGAGTTCCAGCTGCCTGCCGTCGTCGTTGATGTCACTCGTATCATTCTTGTATTTCTGAACGAAATACATTTGTATACTCGTAACGTCCAGCGAATTAGCTTCTAATCATCGCGTTATATGATGCGCGATATCCGATTCCGTGGGAGACGAACGACCCAACAAAAGCGTAATACTGTCGGTTTCGTAAGACGCGCGACGTTTAATAAAGGGTTATTTTTCAAGATCACTTCCGCAATTAACTCACGTTACGAAACGTATAAGACGAATAAGAGAACGCTGCAAAAAAGACGCCTCCGTGTCTCATATTAATTATAGGTCTCTAATATAACTTTAATGAGCGCTGTAACGAGCTCATTGGAAAATCTCTATCTTTTATTTCATTGCTGCTGAATTATAGCCGATAATCCTTGTCTTATAAGCAACAGAAAGTGATGAACTGCAAATTTATAAACTATAATTTAAGAAATATACATAAATATATACATAATTTAGCAATCTCTTAAGCAAACTTCTTCAAAATCTGAATAAAAAAAACAATTTAACAAAATCGCCGTTAATAACGCGTTCGTCAACATTAACAATAACTTTTTCGAAATTTTGACAAAAAAATCTAGTAGTTCAGGTTGTCAAAAGAACCATCGTCGATACATATTACGGTTAAAAAGTAAAATTATATTGTAAATATCTTTCTTTCCTCTTGACATCTCTATTATGCAAAACGTTGCTATATCTTTCGGTATGACGCATTAAGCAAATATTTTCTCTCCCTCCTCGCACAATTTAATTGCCCATTGTTCTCCAGCATGCCTAATTCAGGCTTAACTACCGTACCTCGTTACACGTACCTCGTGCACGAAAATACACACGTTTACCCGGCGACTGCACTCTTAAAACTTTGCTCGCGTAATACAAAACGCGCGTCCGCGACCGAAAACAATCGAGACCGGATTACGGTCTAGGCATCGTCTCCTTCGCGTTTTGTCACGGGTTTGTCCTTCTATGATGACAGTGAGAGCGAGAGCTACAATCCCATTCACGAACCGCATTACGAACGAGAGCTTCTCGCGCGCTCGTCTTACCAGGAGTTTATTAACTAGGCATCGAAATCAGTTGGGCAAATCGCAAATTATATCGCGGCCGTGAATCCAGTTGCTAACAGTTCATCGTGCTTTTTCGGCCTCGTCGACGAGTGCCGTACGCGCTATCGTCGTTGTTAATGAAAATAATGAACGATGCTGTATCACAATGCGGCGGGCAGTAACCGGTTTCGCGTTCACGTGGTTTTGCTGCTTGTAATATGATGTAAGTTTTAATTCGCGAGGAGAGCCCCTTTCGGGGTTTAGTTACATTTTCTTTTCACTCTCGTCTCCGTTACCCTCACTTAAAGGGAACGTTTATTGTTATACCTTAGGCAAAGAATCGCTCCGGTAGGAGTTCGTCTAAAGAAGAAGAACGCGACTCCCCGCTGTCTATAAACCAATAAAAACGTATCCGTAGAGACTAGAGAGAGTTTATTTATAGCTACGGAAACTACTCGGAAACAGATATATCTTCGTCGGCGATATAAGGGATTATATCAAGCAACAAAAAATATGATCTCCTTGCCATTTCTTTTTGTCCGGCATGTATGTACAATTTAGGATATAGTTTGTGCGCCGAAACGAATGTGTCACTCTTTACGTATGAAAGATAAATTACGTCATGAAACATATTCGCTATCCTCACCCTTCTTCGATCGTGTCGTCCTCTTCGCATCTCTCCGCCTCCTGTTTGCTCTCCTCCCCCTCTTCCGCCATATCTTCGCGTATCGAATAAATCCAATTACGAAACTCCGGAAATTAAACGAAAGAACGACGAAAGAGATCTTCCCCAACGTGTTCTCTGTCAGCAAAGCGACGGAGAAACATTCGCTTGATCAAGTTCTGCGGTTCCATCACACTCGATCTCTCATGACTGACTTACGCGAAACAATTCGGGATGTCGTCGGAGCATATTACGGCTTCCGAAGACTCGCAAAGTCGCAATTCTATTTTCCATAATGCCATAATGGGATTATCGTTTTATCCATACGTGGCGTATTATTAAGTCACGCGGGTGCGCGATGAAAAATAGAGTGACACCAAAGAAAAACAAGCGAGGAAATCTGAATTAATGTAGTTTACAAAGAGTCTATAATTAGATTATTTTTAATATACATTGCTCTCGAGTACGCGATTGCATCTCAATGCATTGTATTAATTTAATTTAATTCAGCTTTGTGTACACAGACTGGAATTCGAACAGATATTGATCGACGGTTTTTAATCATTTTTGCAGCTCCGTTGCTGTTGAACGCCGTAGCCTCGTTTTTCCTTTATCTACTCTTTTTTCTCTATCTACTCTTTTTCCTCTATATCTATATACTATTCCATTTAAAAGTAACAGATAACACTAAAACCTAGTTCTAAATAAAAACCATATCTAGGATAAGGACATGTTGAAATGTGAAGTTTTTATTTAATTTTGTTTCCTTCGCGGTACGCGGTACTTATATCGACGCTGGAGATTCAACTTATACATTTTATGCACCTATAAAACTCGCCAGCTTTATCGTAATCTTCCGTAAGCTTATCTATCCATTCATACTGATAACTCGATCGTGAACGGAGAGCGCCGAGAGATATATCTCGCTGCGTCAAATCTCGGTGCAGTCGTACTTATATTCCTGCGCATCTCAATCTTGTGCCAGTTATGCCGTGAGTAAAGGCCGATTGGGTTGTATCGATCTCTTCCTGCAGAAAACGAGGTCGATTGTTGCTTACCTCATTGAAAAAGCGGCTCTCCCGTAGCGACGGGCCGCGGTCAGCAGCACGCCGGCGTTCCTCCGTTTCCCGTCTTCGTGACCGGCATAGCCGGCACCGCGTAGGTGAGGGATCGCGTAACCGCCTCGCGATCGACGTCACAATGAGCGATATGTTCTCGCGAAGACGCGACCGTCAGCTACGAACACTTGCATAGTCGCGCGACGGATCCGACGGCGATCGGCAATCGATCGTCCGTGATGGATCGTCAGGTGTACGCGCACGTGTGCCGATCGCTCGCGCCGACTCGCGCTCGCATCTTATTTCGAGCAATGCCGGCGCAATCGGTCGGAACAATTAACGAGTATCTACGTCGACGCTCTGTGACAACTCAGCTTCGTTGACACAGAATGTGATTCGCAATCGGAGTGTGTAATCACGAAAATGAGGTCTATTCTTATTGATAACTTCGGCCACTCCAAAAGTGATCGAATCCACCTAGGTGATCACTTAATCACTGACACTCTCGATCGGGATTCGCAGATCCGCGATCAGTAATCGAAACCTCTTCGGAAGACGTGCACTCCAACGAGAGTATCGTCGATACTCGACGACGATTTGTTAGTTATTAGTATAAAGTCAATATACCTCGTCAACACGCGGAGAAATGCGGAAACAAGCGGGACGTCGGGACGGGAACGACTGTCGTCCGCCTTGTTATCTCGATCGGTTCGACATAACGGGATCTCGATGGACCGTTCTCCGGTCTGGAAAAAATTCCAGAGGAAAAACCCTCGACGGCACTAGGTATTCGTTAGCGCCTACGACGACGTTTGACGCGACGACTCTCCCCAGTTAACACTACTTTGTTGAAACGCCGCGCGACGCAACGCGCGCCGAGCCGAAGGTTGACTGTCCCGTTATTATACCTCGACCGGCGGCGATCGGGTGACCGTGAAATTTCGCGAGACCACAGCTAGACGGACGCCTCCGGTGATACCGCTCGTACACTCGAGGATGAACGTTCTCCGGACCGCGGTAGGACCGCGGCGAAGATCCCGAGGAGGACGCACTCCGCGGCCTGCCATTATAAATAGTTGTGACCGAGACGACCAGAGGCTCGCGACGAAGCGAAGTGTAACGGACGTGGAAAGAGGGTCCAGACGAAAGAAGAGGACGGTGGTCAAGCCAGAGGGAAATGACGATACGTCGCTAGTGATGGGCTTGAGCGACCGTCGAGGCGATCGAGGCTGCTTCCTCGCGAACGAAGCGATGAGTGACTCTAAACGACGCGCGCTACGATCAAGGCTAAACTTTAGAGATTAATTCGAAATTGAGAAGTAAAAAATGTACGCGTGTAAATATATACATCGAACCTATTTCCTCGCTTTTTGAACGCGTTGGATTCTCTCCAATCTTTGATTTTGCTTTTTACATGGTTTTGACCCGTTTCTCCCATAAATCGTCGCAATTATTCGTTCGCCCTCTTCCCTCTCTATTCCCCCTTTCCAGAATAAACTTCTCAAGTAACGGGTCGTTAGTGCGGCGTGACGACTATTTCCTAACTGCCGCAACTTGAGCGGACTTAGCTGCGCCTGGTCGAGCGAGCAATTAATCATCGGGCAGGACTGGCGGGTCGACTCTATCGCTAGCGCGTCATTCGTCTCATCCTGTCCTCGCGCCACCGTACCATTGTTCTCATCCGCGAGCTGCGAAGTCACTTGCGATTCTAATCGCGGCGGATCTCGTCGTCGTGACGTCCGTCCTCCGTTAAGCCCGGTCTACATAGGCCACACTTCTCTGTGTATAGAGATTAGATTGACATGTAGACTGTGCGTGTGTCTTGCGTTTTGCGAACTGCCTATATGTAGACCGGGCTTTAGACTCGCGATGCAGTCTTGCGAGGTTGTCGGACGGGCCCGCGCGCGAGAATCTATTTCCGATGGCGCGTCTTTTTTCCTCTTTTCTGGCACCGCACTCTGGCTCCTTCGCACGCGTCGCGTCGCCGCTATTTCCGAGAGACTATTTCCACTTACGCGAAAGTAGCAAACGTAGCGAACCTCTCGGCTCGAGCGGGACAAACAATAACTGTTTGAGCGGTGCGTTTGTCACGAGGATGCGATGCTACGAGTCAGATCTCTCGAGAAAACTCTCTAAACTCGACGGTAAACTTGCGATTTTAGATTAATTGCGTTTTAAAATTGAAAATTTACAACGTATCAAAACTTTCCAAATTGTTGCAACTTTCTCACTTGCTGCCGAAATGATTTAACGTCCGCCTGCAAGTATTTTGCGTTTTGAAATATGTGAAAAGCGTATAAGATTCGTCAATTCGTATCGATAATGCGACAGATGCGGCAAGCGGCAAGCCGGAATTTATTGAACCTTTTAAACTTACATTGCGTTAGATGATGACGGAAGCATCGATGTTTTACGTAACTGTTATCAACATCTCGCACTGATGCTACTCGCGAAATGGCTAAGTAGGTCTGTAATGAGATACTCGACTCGCCCTCGGAGCTTCCTTTCGTTAAAACCACACTCGTCATGAGTGCATGCTTTGTATCGTCAACGTATCCGTTACGTCGTCGGCAAAATGCTCCTGTATATCTTGTCTCGATAAGCAAAACCGCAAGCGAGTCAGTGCTTCCGTATAGCCAAGGGCAACAGTTCTACGATAAGACCTATCGGGAAGCATGTATGGCGTAATAATATACAGTTTCGCTTCGAGCTTCGAGGTCGAATATCTTAATATCAGAGATAGATGTACCTAGATCGATGTAGAGAAAAGTATCTTGACTTTGAAAATAATCAAATCATTTTTCTTCTGAATAAAGCTTTGACTTTAATATTTAATATATTTTTCTTCTTCTAACGATAAGAGTACTTTGAGAATAATCAAATAATTATTTTCCTTCCGAATAAATGCTTTTACTTTAATATTTAATATATTTGTCTTCTTCTAAGGATATTACTGGATTGCCACGGGATGATGTAGAAGATGGCACATGTGCACGACGGATTTTATATGATAAATCGTTTTATTTTAATAATTTGTGTGCCTGCATTTGTACAGTATAATAATAATAATAATAGTAATAATAGTAGAGAAGTAGTAGTAGTAGCAATAGTAACAATAGGAGTAGTAGTAGTTTAATAATAGATAATAGTAGAGTAGCAGTAGTGGCCGTACAAGTGACAGTAGCGGTAGTAGAGTGATTTACTACAGAAGCAACATCCGCGTCGTTCGCCTCGTCCACTTCGACGTTTGAATCTCAAAGAGCAGCCCGACAGTTTCCGGAAGTAAATGGAAGAAACGTCGCCCTTGTAGGCATTTCTATACCGACTTGGCCACTGACTGCGCTCGATCTTTGTTCGAAAAGTGTTAACGAGACTGTGCAACGATCATTTTTTGAAATTTTTCAGATACGCTTTCCCTTAACATCCGTGTACGCGCCGAAGCGAAGGACCAGAAGGTTTATTCCTCCTCTTCCTCCTCCTCCTCCTCTTCCTCCTCTTCCTCCTCCTCCTCCTCCTCCTCTTCCTCTTCCTCCTCTTCCTCCTCCTCGCCCTCCTCCTTCGCCTCCTCCTCCTCTTCTTCGTCAAATTGCGGCTCCTCGAGATCGTCGTCGACGGCGGCCTTCACGTCTTCCTCGCCCTCCGGTGATTCGGGATCGCCAGCCTTCTTGCCCGGTCTCTCACCGAACCACTTAGGTAACTTCGCTGTTATTCACGGAAAGCGACGGATTAATATTGCACAATTGGGACAAGAACGCGAAATACGATCATAACTGCTAAGTATACTGGATTAGAATTCCACGAGGCTAAATGACAAAAACAAGTGCGGAGGAACTTTCTCACAAAACGGATCTTCGAGATATTAATTAAAGCAGAAATGTGTCTTATCGTTTCGGAATGAATTTCGTATTAATTGTTGGATAACCGTAACAACGTCAAATCGATTTATCATTATATTTATTAAAGAAATATAGGATTTTTTTTCTCGAATCTTTCCCCATAAGTACGTTCGCTGCTTCGACGTCTCGAGGAGCACCGGAAGCTCCTTCGAAGCTGTTGGTTCCGGTGCTGGCTCGAAGCCTCGAACGCGGAATTCATACATACTCTTCTGGCGACCCAAGAACTGTTCCTTCTGTTGGGTCCACTGCTTCTCCATGGTCTCCTTCAGCTGTTCGTTCAGACCCTGAAACATCAACGGACAGAATGGCATGCTAGGGGTTACTCTCACACATCGGGATTTCTTTCGCCTGGGAAAACCCTCTCTTATTCCGTACTGTTGCTTTCCCTGGGTCGTACAAATCTCCCCGTGGCGAAGTTAGGGCTGACACAATCACGATCGACAGAATTAACGTCACAAAGGTCATCTATTTTCGCGACCGTATTCCGTCTTCCAGTCTGAGCTACGATCTTCGACGCTCGCTTTCTGACATACGAAGAGTGAATTCTCGGATTTCGCGCGGATTTCAGGAAATGAGGATAAATCAAACATCCTTAACTGTCGAGCAAGGGGGGGGGATACCGAGGAACTTGTACTTTCGGAACGTGAAGTGACTTGAACAGATTTGCAAACGCCGACAGAGTTATTATAGAGATTATTTTCGTGATTGGTGACTGCTGTCGCATCTCTCCTGGGCAGTGCACGTGAGAAAAAATCGCCATCGGTGTGTGTGTGTGTGTGAGCACAAATTTGGTACATCGTGCTTTTATGTACACCATCGAGACAACACGAACACAGCAATAACATGGCTGCATGGGCAGCCATCTCGACCGTCGTTTAGTCAACGAGAACAAGGAACAAGTATACATAAATTAGAAACACGGTCGTCCGTGAGATTTCGGAGATACAAATCAGCAAGGCAAGCAAGGGGGGAGGTGGGCGACAGTGACAGAGAGATCACGGTTGGACTCACTTTTGGTACGCTTCATAAATTGTTCTGTTCTCTGTTTCCACGTTTTCTCGTTGGTCTCCGCTAAAAGCGTGTCATAGCCCTGCGATTCAATCGATAATATGCTCACTAATCGCTATCTTTATATATATACATATATAGATTAAGTTCATTCCTAATCGTGTCCGATATTTGTCCGTTTATTTGTGCGTTATGTCACGGGGACGAGTTCCTATACTTTTTACGTACGTGTACATGTAGTGTCTTCATATCTGGCAGTGGTAGAGTGTTCGAATGTAAAAAATTCATCGTGATCATGTCGCAAAGTGAGCGAATTATGGGCTTGACCTCGTATTCTGAGAGTAGGGAATTAATTTTAATGTGTCGAATAAGTTAGAAGGGTTATACTTACGCCTTCAAAAAGTTTCTTCTTGTCGTCGTAGGACCTAGTATCAACGCGACGTTCGTACTTCGAGGCAACTTGGATTTTCGGCTGTAAAAGATCGATTCGATTAACAAAGCTTCTTCCTTGTATTTTCTTTTTTCCGCGTGATATGATACGTGATTACGTACGGGATATTTGCCGGTTAAAGCCTCAGGATCGAGGCCTTTCTTCAAGGCTTTGTGCCTCAGTTGTTGCTTCTGACGTTCCTTCAGCTCTTTAAGCTACGATAAAAGGGCAATATCGATTTATCAATACGGCCAGAAAACAACACGGACTATAATTAAACTCGTGTCCGAGTAACTTATTTATCAAGCGGAAATGGTCAATATGTATATACTTCTTTTTCTTTCTTTTTATTTTTATGACCCTTATATGGTATATAAAATTATTATATATAAATAAATTTCTTCTTATGCAATCTTTCGCTCATTAAAACCACCATTTCTACACAATTGCAAACTATACAATTAAAATCTAGCATGACAAACAGGCAATTCTTCAAAAAATAACGACAATTTAAATTTTGTTAGGAATGCGATAAAATTTATGTTGTTCTCATAGGGCGAAACAATTCTCAGTATTTTTAGAATCGTATAAATCGTAAAAACTTACATCATAATCCTGACGCTTTTGTCGCTCCTCCAGATCGTACTTTTCAGTTTCAAGTTTGACTATGGTCTCCCACAATTCGGTAGCCTTAGTACGGAGCTTGTCAATGGACAGACCTTCGATTTCCAAGGGCTTGATGCGAATGCTAAGGGAGATCTTCTTCTCTTCCTCGAGCTGCTCTTTCGTCTTGTTACGCTCAAGTTGCGCTGATGAAAGATTACCCTAAATTCACAGAAAAGAAGAGAAAAGATACCGGTTACAGAGAATACGCAATTGCTGCTTACAGTAAAGAGACTCACCTCAAGACCCTTCTTGGTGATGGTAAAGTTTGGACCCTTTACTTTACTTGCGTCTTTCATCGCTTGCATCATTGCCTGGCGTTTCTTTTCCGATTCCTCCAGGCGCCTAAAGTTATAGCAAGCAAATATAAAACAACACATTATATTACACAATGCATGTAAAAAATGTTTTAACGAGAGCACTCCCTTAATTGGATGGAAAGATCATTTAAAAAAAAAAAAAAATATAAAGCACAATAGATCCTACTGTGTTCTTCTACTCCGTATTCAAGTAGTTACGTAACTATCAATGATCAATTTAATTAATGCATAAGAAATTTACAAGTTTAATATCAATTGAACCGGAGAAAAACAAAATAAAATATAAACTAATTCATTCGATCTTAAACAATTTATTTTTCTATAGATGGAGAAAGGCAAATTAGAATCACAGTTGTGGATGTGTATGGAACATTTACATCGCAAATAACGGTTCATATAACACGAATGTCAAATACTTATGTCAAAAAATGTTACGTAACATAAATCAATAAATTTATTATTGCAAAATTTTTTGCGCTCGTCAGTGATAAAAATAATTTGACATTCTTGGTTATTTAATTGTTATTTAATTGCTCGCGACATAAATTTTTATATATTGACAACTAATTGGCTCTTTTTTGTTTATCGACATTTTATATCAAAGAAAATTTTCTTGTATTTTCTTTATTTAATTTATTTCTTGTTTCAGAACCAGAGATTCAACTATTTAGAAAAGAACCGATATTCATACAGAATTTTTCATGTAAAATGACATTTCTATTTCTTATAATTCTTGTATACATTACGAGAGGCATTTCGTATCAATGATATATTATATAAATACCTACCGTCTCTTCTCTTCGATGTCACGTTGTTTCTTCTCCTCTGAAAAAATTTAGAGAACTTTAAGTTTCCAGATTCTGTTTAGAGGAGAATACAGAGACGGACATAAGTGCAATTACCAATTTCACGTTGGCGACGTTCCTCCTCTTCCTTCTTCTTCTGGGCCAATCTCTTCTCCTCGTCCGCGCGGGTTACCTTCCGTTTCGCTTGTTTCTCCTAATACAGCATAGTTCCCAATATTAAATACAAATAAATATTGATCAAGAAGAATCCGGGGACAAGTAAGGACAAATTGTACCTTTAGTCTCTTCAATTCGTCTTCCTCCTTGGCCCTCTGCTTTCGCCATTCCGCTATGTATTCTTTGAGCTGTTCGTCGAGGTCGCTTCTTTTCTGTTCTTGCCTCTGAATTTTTAACGGATTTTAGTCGTAACGCGTATTATATTTCTCTCAACAATCGTGCTAGAGCCCAACGTGATTCCCAATGCGATCGATAGATAGAACGGGGTTACCGATATACATTCTGTTTATCCGTAAAAGGTATTTTTACGACGAAGGTGCTATACGGACGCACGGGGGAATTTGGGCACTCGCACAATGTTTTATTTACGAGCAGCCAGCACTCACCTTCATAAACTCGATATTCTCGCCAGATTCCCTGAAGGAGGCCGGAGTGAAAACAAAAGTAACTCTCTTTAAATCACGACGGTTGAGCCCGCTCTCTGGAAGATCTCGCAAGATCCCCCAGAACTCCATACGCGATTCTCACGTCCATATCTCCACTACTTTATTACAACTCCATCCATTCTCTCCCGTAGTGCATATTTTATTCAATGCCGCTCGTCGCACGTATACACACACAGACAACACATGGGCGGAACAGACAGACAGATAGATAGATGCACGGTCGGATAAATAGAAAAGTCAGAGAGAAACAGAGCGGGACAGAGAGGAGAGGTGGCAGAGGCGACATGTGAAAGAACGAAAAAAGAGAGACAGACAAGAGAAGAGGACAGAAAAGAGGCAAGTAGTAAAAGGCGATAATGTGCAAGCATATATAAGAAAGAAGAAACCAAAGTGCGCACCGCAGCGAATCACGGGAGAAGGCATTAATGAGAGTATAGCGAGGAATCCCATGACTGTCTTGGGATGGAGTTATCTCAGTCGTAAGGACCGTGGATTCGTAAATGACCAGAAGAGATATCGGAAATGGGGAATGACGACGGCGCATCGGAGATACGCTTTGGGAGGGGGGGGGATGACAATTGTGAGCGTTATAGGCTTAAAATTGTTTGCAAACGGATTTAACGGATAATTTCGCTCGATTTTTTCCAGACCGAGTTGGAGGTCAATCCGTGAAAATTCACGGGGACACGTGGGACTCGTGTCCCGAAAGATAAATCGACGAGAAGGGGAGAATATACCGCAATCGTCATCGGATTTCGGCTTTCCTTCCCCCCCGGGTCTCTTAAAGCGTTCTATTGAATTTTTTGGGGGGGATATTTTTTTTTTTTTTTTCATAATTTACATCGTGGAAGATGTCGTCGGGGATGTAAGAACCGCTTATTCATGGGATCTGCGGGCGTGGGTATATTGCAATTATTGCTTGCGAGTCGTTCAATTATGGCGCAAAGTCAATATAAATTAATATGGGGGATCGGACAAAATAACGAGCCTTGAGATACAAGGACGTGTGACACATCGCTTTGACGTAAACTCGAACAAGACACGTGATTATGTACAACTCGTTAATTCGTTAATTAATCAGAGAGACAAAACGTAAAACACGCGGGGGGTGCGAAAGAGATATAAAGTACGAGGGAAACATAAAGAGGGGGGGTGGGGGCCTCGAACACTGACAACGAATGATTAGACGTCATCGACAGGGTTGAAATCCAGAGTAATCGTTCTCGACTACAATTTGACTTTTGACCAAAAAACGCAAATGCACAATCGCGATCTTCTCGCAAGATTCGGCATTTGCGTTTATGCAATTTCAATGCGACAATAAATGCTGCGGATATGCCCCTGGCTTTACATATAGTTGGTCACATAATTCTACACGGTCGAAATGGAGAAATTCGTATCGAGCTCGCAAGATTAACGCCGCACTGCAGATATGCTGCATTATGTATCGAACGGACCGGCCCGTTAATAAGATCACGTCGGCGCCGGGGCGTGATACATTTTGAGCAGACGTCGGTCTCAGAATAAACTGTGTTACGTTATTGTGCATATATTTATGAGACGGCTGGCGGGCTCCCAAACGGCTCAAGTATCGTCGCGCGTTAACGTTATGCAATCGCGATGGAATATTCACGAACGCCTGCGACGACATACCGCCGCGCGCCGGTCGCGCCTGCCGTTACCTTCGATAAATATATCCCTATTATTATTCGCCGTCGCGCGCTACACACAGGCCAACGATCGCGTTATCCGTCCCGTATCTGTAAACAAGATTCTCTCTCCGGCGATATAGATAGAAATTGGCGAATCTACTACAGCGCGCAACGCGACCGTAACGCCGAAGCCGCGGTCTCTTCTGCGATCTCATTCCTGCCGTGACGAAAAATCCAAGGGTCTGGCGACCGGTTTCACCAACGTCGGTCCAGCAATCGTTAATTTTGTAATTTTACGCTCCCGGTGTCTTTAGAGACAGAGAGGTGAAGATTCATCGCGCTTTCTCAATCACACGCGATTTACAATAAAGGCGGAAGACCGGCAAATTGCGTTTACAATAGCTCCTCGAAGGGACGCGTTACACGTATCTTCTTGAGAACGGAACTTGGAAATATCTTACCGATCTTTCGCCCCGATTTATCGCAAACTTCGTGTGCCAGTAAAAAACAATTTATTCTTCTGCCTTTCGAAAATTGAGAAAAAAAATATCTCCTCTCTAAAGAGATTAAGAAAAACGAATTTAATCGACGTCGGAAAAACCGGACGGGGGAGGGGGATGTGAGAGAGCGGCCGAAGAGAACAGGGAAGATATATTATTGACGTGTAAACACCTCGATATATTCAACTTACTTTTGGGACGCCCTACCCCTATAAAAAAAAGAAAGTACAGATTCATTAATAACGTCGTGTAATTGGTCGTTGCTTACGTAGGACTGCACAAAGCTGCACGTAAATTATAAAAATCGGTATCGCGCTCGTCTCCAACTTGCGCTTTCCTGTCTTTTTTTTCCGTGCAAACTAAATCCGACCGCTCGATCGATTGATTTGCACGGTTCTTTTTTTTTTTTTTTTTATTGCAGGACTGAGGTCGTTCCGACACTCATTGCGAGCGAGTAATCGGTATGCGTCGCTTGCTTTCAACAATTAAGCGGCTCGTCGTTACTTTCTCTTCAACGGGGATCTCGTAGCGCTTTTGCAAAAAAAAAAGAAAGAAACGTTTCGTTGCCCATTTGCCATAATAATGCGGATAACAGAGGCTGATATTAGGCGACAGATATACAGTCGACAGACACGACGAGGACAAAAGATAAGGCTTGGAGAAATAAAATGCGGGGTGAAACGTGTGTATATATATACTTTTGCAACTGCATCTCGTCAAAATCTCATCGCTTCTGTGAGAGGTCTCGACGATGCGTATTGTACGGTCCATGTGTGGTCTCTCATACTTGAGATACGTGTACATGTGTGCGTGTGTATACAGTCGTCCGTGATATACATAGAAAAGCGCGATAGCATTGCTGTTTGTTTTCTCTTTTTTTTTATTATTATTATCATTTTGTTTAATCCATCGACGCAGAACAGCGACACAAGACAAACGTTGAGAAGACAGCGAATACACCGGCGGCGGCAGAATGTATTGTACTTTACAAAAGAATTGAAGTAGAAACAGAGAGGCGCAGGGGATGGACACATCAGCGTCAATTCTTTTTCAGACAATGTTACCAAAAAGAAGAACGTCACTGAAAAAACGTTTTTCGTCGTCCTCCGGCAAACCAAATTCCGATGAATTAAACATTAGAGGTATTTTGACAGAGCGACGTTCTTCTTTCGTGTGTATAACAATTCGACGAGAGAAGAAAAATAAAGAAAGAGAAAGAGACAGGGAAAAAGAGAAACGAAGGGAAAAGGAGAAAGATAGGTAGACAGATAAAAAAAGAGCAGCAAGTGTTTTGTTACAAAAAAAATTCTATGCAAAAGTAAACGACTGCGGCGGCACAACGCGTGTGAGATGATGAAGACAAAGAGAGAGAAAGAGAGAGAGTATGAAACAGAGAACGGACGAACAATTAAAGACTACACCGAGACAA
Source organism: Temnothorax longispinosus (assembly GCF_030848805.1). NCBI lineage: Eukaryota > Metazoa > Arthropoda > Insecta > Hymenoptera > Formicidae > Temnothorax > Temnothorax longispinosus. Next base: position 1,442,646 of record NC_092359.1, read on the forward strand.
CAAAGACAACAAGACAGCGATTAGACAGCGGGGAAGAAAAAAAAATAAACGACACTGACGACAGCGCGTAAACGTACACCATTTATTGGCCGTCAAAAAAAAAGAGAGATAGAAAGAGAGAGAAAGAGAGAAACGTTCATATTTGTCGTGTGCAAAACTTACTCGGTCTTCTTCTCCGGCTGCCTTCGATTTTGACATATTTTGTATCGTACCGCGCGGGTCGATTAGCCGATCGGTCGATGGTCGAGTGACGGTTGGTTTGATTGATTGGTTGATTGGTTGGTTGGTTGGTTGATTGGTTGGTTGGTTTTGTGTGTTGTATGTGGAGATACACACAGACAGAGAGAGAGAGAGAGAGAGACAGGGAGTGAATAAACAAAACAAAAAGAAAGAAGAAGAACGGAGTTCATAAATCACAATCGGCAAGAGAAATCTGTTGCGCGTTGCGCGGCGCAAAACGAGACTTCGGAAAGCTATTATTCTTCATCTACGCTCTTCTCCGCTATCGATTCCATCGTGCGCGCTCGTTGGGCGTTCGTTAGCTTTAATCTAACTCGACGTTCTAGTTCTACGAAAGGAGAGCACCGACACCGACGATATAACGACATTCCCAAGAAAAAGAGAAGAGGAGAGAGAGAGAGAGAGAGAGAGAGAGAGAGAGAGAGAGAGAGAGAAAGAAAGATAGAGATTTAGAGTAACTCCGGTCTTGCTTTATGGATCTCGATAAATCTTTCTCGACAAAATCTCGCCGGATCCCGCGCGTGAAACGCCATATCTTTACGAATATGCATTATCTTCGCAAAGTAAAAAAGAAAGAAAGAAATTAATCGGATCTGTCAGCTAATTCGAATTTTGGCGAACGATCTATCACTCCGCGAACTATCGAGAGACTCGCGCGGCTTCTTTAATCGCGAGATCGAAATGGAATCGCGTCTTCGCAGTAGCTACCACAGCGCACGTTACAAGCCTCAGAAACTTACTTCCTGAAATGAGAAAACGTAACAATTCGTATGTTAGAAAGATACCGGGGAGCGTAATCGGGGAAACATTTAACGAAAGTGAACACTTACACTTCCTCGACTTCCTCCTCGCTGCTGCAAAAGAGAAAACGGAAAAAAGTCCAGTTTAGTCAGGGCGGAAACAACATTGGCGATCGGGGCGTTCGAACGTGAAACAAACGCGGGGAGGGGAGGACATTTACGGGGGGGGGGGGTTTCGCTCTCAAAGAGTTAGGGTCTTTTTAGGGTTGCTTCAAACTCTCGCTTATTTTCTATCACACAGATTGATTTCTGTCAGTATATATGTATGTGATTACGCGAATTTACTTTGCTTCGTAAAACGGCAATGAATTTGCAATCCGACCGTGCTGATAAATGCAAGTGATTGAATTCAAGTTTTTATATTCTTATCTTAGATGTGTCTAGACTCGACCGATTTACTTACTTCGTCTTTTCTTTATTTCGAGCTAAAAGCAAATTTTCTCAAAACGTTTCTATAATAACAAATAATTAAGTTAAGTACTTAATTTAATGAGAAAATATGTAGAATTTTATTTTACACAATGTTCCTTTAGAAAGTTTGAGGCGGTAATGCAAGACACGAAAAGCATCTAAGAAAAAAATAATAATAATAATTATGCAAGCATGTGAAAATGTCATCGAGCGACAATTAAGGAGTTGACTGAAGTATCCGAGTCTCGCTTTGAGTGCTAATTAAGGGGTTCGTGCGTGGGTGCGATTGGGACGTGACGCACGCAGCTGGGGCGGGCACCGAGACGACAAAAGTTAGACGACAAATGTGTGAAACATTTAGAACACGACGATGCCACAGATCTGTTTAACCTTACGTGGGCGTGATATTTAAACTTCGCTCGCACTTTCGGGTTCGTATACGATATCGTGATCAACGTTCAGCGAGCGTGCCACGATCTTGTCTAATACCGCCTCGGCATCGGCAAAGATCCGCGATTTGTCGAGTCTGGAAATCATTGGCGCGTACCTCGGCGCCTTCTCTCTCGCATTTCGGTCTACTCATCTCGGAGAGTGACGATATCACGTGTTTTACAGGTCGTTTATTTTGAAAATTATGCAAATCTGTACTTCTCGAAGAGAAAATCTGTTCCCAAGAAGAACAGAAAGTCAAATTGACATTATTTTGACTTTTCTGTTTTTCTTAGGAGGGAGAAATGATTTTCCGTGGCGCATGAATTTTTTACGCACCCATCAGAATTTGTAGAACTTGTACTAAAATTGGAGTTGCATCAGTTTCAAAATAAGCGATTGAGAATTACGGAACGCGAGCAACGGATGACAATTTACGATCGATATGTTGGCTTGAGAATAACGATCAGGGGAGCTACTTACGAGTATTGTTCCTCGTCGTCAGACATGTTGGCGGCTGTTTAAGGCGCTGCAACACAAAAACGAGACGTCGATTACCAGGTTGATTTGCCAAGTCAAAACGGCAAGAGAGAGATTTTTAAACAGTAGAGCGACTAAGCAAACGGTATATTTATTTGCGCGTTAAATATCTCTAATTAGATCACACTGTTCGATGAAAGTTGCACTGCGCTATTCTCCTAGGGAAAAAGATTGCGTAATTTAAATTATATCGCGTAACGTTAACACTTTTGACATCCTTGCGGTGAAATCGTCGAGAAGCGAAATCTCCATGACGTTTAACATAGCTCTATCACAACTTTCGTAACTCAACTATGCGTGCAACTTGATACTGATACCAGCTCCGACGACGGGCACGTCACGATCAATTCCGCGTGAACAATCTTGATTAGATCGCGTGCCAACGGTGCGATAAATTTCGGGAGATGAACGAGCGAGGATCAAGAAGGGATGGAAAATTGGAAACCTCGCCGATTACGGGTGAAGAAGAAGAAGAAGAAGAAGTCGCGCGGAAGGACCAGGCGAGAGGAAGCGGCAAGGGGAGACAGGGAGCAGCCAGGAAAAGAGGCACGGGGCACGGGGGGGGCACGAACGGGGCGCGGATGTACAAAAATGCTCGCGCTTGGCCGAACCTTCCGTGGAAGAGGGGCACCCGGAGGAAAGCCGAAGCTGAATGGGCCGGACGGCGCGCACCGACGACGTTCCCGAAGTAATCCGATACTTCGAGGCGAGAAAGAGAAAATGCCAGTTTGCTAACCCTGGCCGCAAGCTCCGGCGTCGCGCACAAGCTCTATAAGGAGCCCGTCCCCTTCTCTGCCACGTTGCTCTAATTTTAGAGAGGTACAAACACGCTCGTTTCGCTCTCCTTTCCTTGCCTTCTTTACGCGGACGGCGAACGTCGAAACCGCGGCGTTCGTAACCCTAGACGACGAACGGGAGGCGAAATATCTTGAACGTCCGCGAAAATGTCCGCGTGATATCCGCGAGTCCGTCATCGGAATATTGCCGTAACGCGATAATCAAATCATATAACTCGTCGTTGTTAATAATTACTTGTCGCAGTTGCCAAATAAGTCGAGGTCAAAGTACAAAACTGTTAATCCTCGACCGACACGAAGTGACACCTCAGTCTTTTATCTCAAACTATTGTCCGGTTTTACTACAAGTTTATGAGATCGTTTTGTCATTTTCTTCTCGGCACTTTATATTAATGATATAACGAAATAGTATAAATAATAAGGATATAATACAATGATACAACAAAAAAATGTTATAACGCAAAGAAAATGATGTAAAGAAAATTACAAAAAAGAAAACGTACGAAGATATAAAGAATTCGGAAAGGGTCTTTTTTCGGATCGCACACGCGAGAGGAATCCGCGGATAAAGTTTGCGCGAGAGTCATTAATCTATGCCAAAAAAATGCCGAGCGGAATAACAAACGCATTACACGATCTTACATCAATCAATTTTTTCGCATAATTATTCACTCGCACGTCCGTCGCACCGAAGGTCAGAAATTTTTCCACTGATGCGCGCCAATTCTCCCCGATGGGCGAGTAGATCGAGTCCGCGCTTCGAGCGGACGCGGCTACGCATTCACGAGATTTTCACTGGCCGAGGAACATCGCTCACTTTCCCTTTCTGTACATTGAAATGAAAAGATGCTTTTAAGTAATTTTACGTGGTCCACTGATCCTCCTCGGAAGATGGATCGCGTGATCGAGCCTCGAAACTTCTCGTGTGAATGGCTAAATCGTCCATTCGTCCCCCAAGACGTTTCGTCGTGGGTCAATCTTCTTCAGCAATATAAATATATTGCAGGAGCGAGGGGATTTCCACCGAGGTTTTCTCGATCGTTAATTATTTTGTATCGTATCACATCGTTTTCACATTCACAACAGTTCACACATCGCGGAAAGATCATCACGTAGTTCATCGCGAACGTTTTTCGGAACGAGAGCTAAAACAGAGAGAAGGCGAAGGAGGTGCGTCTTCCGTACCCGATAAGAAACGACGGAAAAGAAGAAAAGAAGAAAAAAAGAAAGAAAGAGAGGGAAAGAGAGAAATTACAATCGGGATGAGATTATTGAACAGAGAATGAAAAATGTTGAACTTACACTCGGGGTGGTGTCAATGCGTGTGGACGAGTGCGGGCGTGCTAGTGCGCGCGCGCGTGTGTGTGCGTGCGCGAGTGCGTGTACGTTGGACGTATACGCGCGCGTGTAGATAGCTTTCACGGGGGTGGCCCAGCCGGATGAAACCGCGAGGGAGAAGAGAGAGAGAGAGAGAAAGAGAGAGATGATGAAGTCCCGCGACACTCCGCAGAGGGATGAGAAAGAGAGAGAGAGAAAGAGAGAAAGAGAAGACACGCACACGCACAGGAGGAGCTTGTCCCGGTGGAATGTGGAGTCCGCGACAGCCTGAGCCGCTCTGAGGTCCGCGAAGTCGTCGGCGTACCGGACATCAGCCCCCGGCTCCGGGCGTCGTGCCCGCCCCGGTTTAAGGCCTCTCATTTCTTCCCTCGCCCTTCTTTCTCGCTCTCGCTCTCTCTTTCTTTCTTTTTCTATTAATAGAGCGGTGATCCGCGTACGCGGGCCACCGGGAGTGATACGATCCTGGTTGATACTATTTTCGTGTCTTTTCGCCGGCGAGTCCGCACGCCGCGCTTCCAACTCCTCCTGCGGACTTCGCGCTCTTCCGCCGGACGGATTCGACGAACGATTGCTCCAAAAGTAGGCCTGTTACGATCTCACGCCCCCACCTCCCGATGGCCGTTGACAATGGTGAGATGAACCGGCTGCAGAGGTCCGCGAAGATCCGCTATGAAGATCGCTCGAAGATCGAGAATCTGGTCTTTTAAATTTAAATTGTAGAGTATGACGGTACACCGAAAATTAGCGAGATCTCTACTCGTTCTCCCTCTACGCATGTAATTGCATACGTAATTGTGTGCAATTCATTAGTCTTAATATCTTAGTATTTCAGCTAGCAGAAGGTTCTAAAAGACGTCTTAAAAACGTTTAAAAAGACGACATAATTTTTCAGACTTCCTTTAAACATCTTTTAAAAGCTTCTGCTAGCTAGAATGATTACGATACGCTTTAATTTAACATAATCTCTGTGATAGGTTCGATTTAAATACGAATGTTTTGTTAGCGGTTTTTTTTTTTAAGACATAATAAGTATATCATAAGATAAAATAGATACTTTGTAACGGTGTAATTTCGCATTAATCAAATTGAAAAGTTTCTTAAAATAAAAAAAATATGTATATATTCCTTTGTAACTGTCTTCCGATATATTTGTAACATTCAAGAATGTACAGTGCTTTTCTGAATCTGAACAAATCGAATCGATTTTTCTTATAATCACAATTTACATAAAAAAGCTCGGGATAACAAACTGTTATATGTCGTAACTTCGGTTATTTTCAACGTAAAACATCTCGGCTATGCTGTCGATACGCGCTCTTTGTGACTCATATTCGTCGAGGAAAAAAGAATGCACTGCGGGGGCACCGTTGATGAAATCGTAGTAGAGTCTGAGCGATAAAATAGGAGTCTAAGACCCTGCTGAAGGGTACGGGATGCCTGCGTCATCTTAGTCATCTAACATCTAGCTAGCGGAAGGAAGAGGGTTGCCTTATCAGCATCGCCGCCGTTGTCGTCGGTGCTGGAAGTTTAAGCTTGAATGTGACTGTGTCGAATCGCGAGGTGCCTCCTTATATGGAGAGAGGCGTGTGTGGGAGACCGCGATGATGCGGTATAAAGTTGCCGGCGGGCGCGAATACGATTCCCCGCGGTGTGCTCGAAAGACCATCTCGCGAAGATTTAGCGCTAAATTGTCCACGCGATCTACGACCGGAGACGAAATACGACGCGCTTGTTTGATTCGACGATAGTCGTATGCACGAGTCGCATTAAACATTTCGCAGTTTTTTTTCACAGTCACATCGATCTCTGCTGTTAAAATAGCGAGGTGCAGTGCGGTAAAACTGACCGAAGTGAAACGCCACTCACGTTCTCGAATGACAAAACCTGTGTGTTCTGTATGTTGCTTTATTAATGCATTGGAATAACAAATGGAAAGGTATAGGAATGAAAGAGTGGAAACGGTGGACGGAAATAGTGTCGCAAATGTCGAACAGGCTATTTATCTTTTCGGCTTTAAAATATTAGGTACAATCGGTCGTTTAAATGGTCGATCTTTTCCCCCGAATCTCAGCTGGCCCGATTCCTTTTTGCCGCCAAAACCACCTCCTAAGAAACAGAGAGTTAAAATTTTTTATATTTGTCTACGAAAATCGTACGCATCTAATTGCTGATTACACACCGAGTCTCCTAGGTTTCCATCCCTTCAAAGTACGGCCGCATTCGTTGTCGATAAATATTTTGTATCCCTTTAACGTGGCATCGATGGTTCGTCTCAACGCTCTTCTAGCGTCCTCTTCGCTTTTCATTTCCACAAAACCGTACCCTTGAGAGAGTCCGGTTACCACGTCCACTATTACCTTCGCCGAAACAACATCTCCATGTTTGCCAAAGAACTAAACAATAACAATTTTATAAATGATTATACAAGACGTACAATAAAATTGCCAAACGTATGTCGTTCTATTCGAAGATAATGTTACCTCTTTCAGGTCGTAATTAGTGATTTTGGGACCGAGTCTAGCTACAAATATAGTTCTTTCCGGCTTAGATTCTAGATTGCGCGGTGGCTCGTAGTGCATCAGCATTGCCCTGCTAACAGCCTTATCGTGAGGCTGCGTGTCTGTTCCATCGATACTACCCGCCTTTAAGGGATCGTATTCTCTGGCGTAAGGGGTCCAATTCTGCAACACGTCCTCGCCCTAAAATATAAAACGGTCAATCACACTAACGTTTCTCAGATCAAGTCGTAAATTGCTATCATATAAATAACTGCTACTACTATAAAGTTACCACCTAATATTTTAAAGATTAAATTGACTAAAAGACTAATTGTTGCGAAACAATATGCACACTAATAAAGTACCAAAGAATTATGCAGTATAACCTAGAAATGTCAATTGCGTTAATCCTAGTACATGCATATTAATGCAATTTAAGGTTATCTGTTATTTCAGTATCTCGTCGATGAAGAAAAACACTCACCATGTTAAATATATTTGTGGCGTCAGAAGCGCATTTAAATATTTAGTAAATAAATCGCATATTTTTGCCCGACGAAATGTAAACAAAGTGAACCGAGACGCCAACTGTGCACATAATTGCGAACGTGGAACTACGTAGCTATAATTCGTGAATTTTCCCACTAGGTAACATAGTTTCGGTTCTGATCCGTGCTGTATCCGTAAAAAAATATATGTATATTTTAACACGATCAATATATGTATTAAAATTGTTAGTTTAATTTGCAAAAATAACTTATACAGCTCAAAAGTTGCGAGACAAAATTATACGATAATCTCGGTTAACAAATGCCTTCGATCATGTCCTACATTATTTAATTATTAATTAATTTGTTTATTAAATATGGTGCGCTGTGATAATTAACTATCGCTATCGCAATTTTATTTCGTGTAATGACACACGAAACGAACCGTATATAATAATATCTAAAAGGTACAGTTAAATATACAGGATGACTCACACACACACAATTCGAACCGGGTCTCTCGTATTTTCCCTCTTATTTTTTTTCTCCAATATTTTTTCTCCAACATTTTATCTCCAGTATTTTTTTTATTGCCAATCGCGAAAGAGATACGATCAGTTTGTATGACTTTTGTATAAACAAGCTCGTTGTTTTTTCGCACGTTATTGATAAAGACTTTGTTAAAAATAAAATACAACCTTATACGCGCGCGTTTCACATATCTAGTGTATAAGTGTATAGTATTTGTAAATATATACACAGTACACATATAATACCTATATACATATAGATAATATAAATACGCGGAGAATATTTCAGACGAGTTCAAATTACATCCAAAACAGCCCGCGGGAAAAATCCAATTTCATCGAATTTCAATCGACACAGGAGCGACAGGAGCATCTACTCGCATAGCTGCAACAATTTGTTTTACTGACAATCTATCCGCCTAGCTGTGCGGAATAATCGGGTATTTTTCGTTCAATAGTATTATATATCAGAATAAACAACGACGAGGAAGCACGACCTCGTTTTCAATCGCGGCCGAATGATTACGCCGGAATTGCGCGCCAGTTGTTTCATTTCAATAAACGTTCGTCCGTTCTCTCTCTCTTGTCCATTATTTGTCCCGCACTTAAAATCTGACAAACGCGTTGAACGAACAGTTATATGAAATAATGCAAGGTTAGCACAGATGTGAAATGACTATTTCGCGTAAGTAACGTCATCGAGTCCGGATGCATGATATGTCGTTAGCCGATACTAGATCAAGTCGAAGTCTAGACGCGCGCCCATCCGTTTCAACGCCAGGATAGCGTTAACCGCCTTAACCCAGCGCTTCTTAATGACATAGCGTTTCAATCGGTGCTTCTGTATCGGGTTCTCCAGAGCGGCTTCCAGCCAACGGTGCTCTATTAGCTTTCCCGCAGACGGTCTTTCCCTATAGCAAGAAGACCAATCAGTTTCTTAATTTATTCGCTATTCGGATGTGTGGGAGATGTGTGTGGGCGCGAAGCAAGTGAACTTGAAACTTTCCTATAGAGTACTCTGTGATTTATATATTAGATATAAAATATGAACATGTGACTATATTTAACAAGAAACATGTGCGTGAATGTATATGTTATTTCAATCAGCTCTCCTGCAAATTTCGTGCAACATTATATATATATATATATATATATATATATATATATATATATATATATATATAGATATACTGACAATAAGTAAAAAAGTCTAGACTTAATCTATTTTATGTCTCTCATAATTGTTATTATTATAATACATGAGAATATATCCGATTAATTCTATTAATAAATAACAGTATATTAAATATAAGGGTTTCCCTCTGGAACGCTTGTTGAAAAATTGTTGTTTGCAGAAAAAAGGATATTTAAATTCGGAACGACGAATTTTGCGCCGTTCTTTCTGTTGAAAATGTCTGCACGATAGATTTATTAGCTTGCAAGGAATCAAATCGAAATTCCTTGTAGATATAGGCTCCTTGAAAATTAATTAAATTGTACTGACGACATATAAAAATATTGATTTGAGGGTGTATCGATGGTACACAGCTATCGAGAATTTTGCTTAAAGTAATATATATATCATCCTTATTATCCAAATTTAACTCTCCGTTTACAAATATCCATCAGAATTGTGTCTATTTCAAGTTTAATAATAGAGGACTTTACGGTCTCTTACACTTTCGCGACATTTTATGTATATATACATTATTTTACGAAATGTCACGATATTGCAAGATTCTGACTTGTTTTTAATTGTGAAAACACATCTGCAGAAACGGATGTGAATCCAAGATTCAGTCGATCACCGAAATTAAACAGGCGTTAAGATAATTAAAACTTAACTTTTTTTCGTTTAAAAAACTCTTCTCTTCTAATTTTTTCTTAAAAATTCAATTATTTAAAGAATAAGAAATAAGAATGCGCTTGTTTGTCATTCGTAAGGGTTTGTTAAAAAATAATTAATTATAAGATGGATTGAAAGGGGTTGAATAATAAAATCATTTCCCGACTTTGAAGATCAAAGATTCACATTTTCATAGATTAATCTTTGCGAATCATCTACTAAGTATATTATTATAGGCGTATATCTCATTTTGAGAGTCAAATTGTTCCGAAATAAACGAAATTACGATCGTAAGAAGAGAGCAAAGATCGTTAACGCCGCGCATTTTCCTGATCCGGTCCACGAACCATTCGCAAGTGCGCAATCTGCAAGCGCGGACGTGTCGTTCAACGATGTATCGACGGCGACGTGGATGACGCGACGTCGGGAGATTTCGTTTCCTGTTGCTTCGACTGGAAGTACTGCGCCAACGAATTCATCGTCCTCCTAGCGATCGTGTCGGCCCCGCACCAGTCCAGGCTGACGCTCTTTCTGCCGGCGCCGACACCACCACCACCGCCGCCGCCGACTCCGCCGCCGCTGCCGCCGGACATTGTGGTGACTTCCTCCCATTCGCCCAACAGATGCAACAATAGGTCCTTCGTGCTGCCCGGCTCGTCCAAGTTCAGATTCTTGTGCAGGTCCCGCAAATTCGATATCCGTGGAACATCCCTGCTGGTCTCGCCGAAGGATCGTTTCACGCGGGACCGTCGCCACGGGGGCGTCAGGTCCATTTCCTCCGCGCCGGTGGAAGACCTCCTACCTCTCTCGATCCTCTCCCCGTTGAACTTCTCATCGATCGTCTCGGTGATCGTCGTTCGTTCGAGGGAATATTTTCGCGAATCCTTGCGTCTCTCGGACATATCACCATCGCCGATGCTCGTTCTCCTCAGGGCCACGAACACGTTACCGAAATTTGGATCGAGATTGTGCCTGTCGAAGCTGCGGCTACTATGAAAGGTCGTTCCGTTGAGCTTTCGCTGCCGAGTGATACTAGACAGTTTCTCCGTGATCTCGTTGGTCTCTTTATCGACGTGAGACGTCACTTTAACATTATTCCTCGAGTAGGTATCGCGATTATTATCACCGGGCCTTCTAGTGAACCGCTGCGCTTCCATTGGGCCTCCGTTATTTTCCTCATTCACCCGCGACCCCATGGCGATCGAGCGCAAGTGCTCGGATAGCTTGATGATCTCCTCGGCCAGAGCGATCTGGCTGGCGGGATCGCGACGGTTTCGCGCGGCCGTACCTTCGGAAGCTCTCCTCTCCAAGGACAAGCTGAGACTCGGCACGGACAACAAGTGGCTAGAATTATCTCTCACGGTTGCAGGGTCCGTCACCCTCTCCGATTGCGTGCTGCTGCTGCGAAGACTGTCGCAGGGTGAGGGACTGTGACCCCGCATGGATATGGATTCGTCGCGACTGCGAAGCAGGTTCCTCGGCAACGCGTGATACGAGTCGATCGTGTACGGGCTGTCCGGATGTTCCCGCCAACGCTCGACGAACAGTCTGAGATTGTCCTTGGTCACGTCCAGCTCCTCTCTGCCGTTATCGTCGACGACACCGATGACAGGACGATTCTCGATAAAGGCCGTCCGTTTGGCCGCCGCCAATCCCGCGACCTCCTTCTCGCTCTTGGGCTTGTTCATTTTTCGGGCCAGCCATCGGTGTTCCCGACATTGCGCCGCAGTCATTCGCTTTCTGAAAGATTCGAAAGGCTCGTCGTGAGGAGGGTCGTGCTCTAGTGTCGCCCAGGCTCGATAGTGCGTTTCCCTTGTCACGTGGAGACACGCGTGATTCCGCGATCCGAGGGCGAACAATTATGACGAAAATGTATAGACGAAGAGTACAATGATGGACTCGAATATCGTACAAATGTGCGTTGCGTTATGTGTATCTGAATGCAAAATTCTCGATAAGAAACCATCCGACGGGCGAAGCTTTATATACCGCTGTTGCTCGTTTGACATTTGGACGCTCTCGAAACAACAAAATCGTTTCTTGAATGCGACGAGAATAAAATATTAGTTGATATACAATGTCGAAACAACATACATTTTGTTAAGAGTTACTACAAAATGCAATAAATTCTTATATTTTACTACAAGATAAAATCGCTTTTTTCTAATCGCTAGCTTGACAAATTCGTGGAAATTGATATATATTAAAGTAGAACATATAAAGTAGATTAGTCACGATAAGTGCGGGTTGCTTTGTGAGCCATACACACACACCCTCACAACGAGTCAAAGAGGATAATTTAAACAGTGTAACAGAAGGAGCTTCTTCTCTGATTGTGAGTGTAACAACAGATTCGGGAAATGGTAATACGGGAATACAAGAAGAAGAGGTGAGAAACTGAAAAGAAGAAAGAAGCAAGGAGAAGGAGCAAGGAGAGAAAGAGAAATTGAAACACAGAAGAGTAATATATACGTACAATATATGTATGTATGTAACATAAAATATAAAAATATACTTACTCTTTGTCTTTCACCAGAAGGCATCTTATGAAATCCTTGGCATCTTCCGAGATCTCGGTGAAGGCCTCGTGATCAAAGTCGTACTTTGCGATGGTGACATTCGCCATTGTCTCAATGTCCGTGTCGCCCATAAACGGTGATAAACCGGACAATCTAAAATAGTTAGTTACATGAGCAGTAGTTACAAGGCGTATCTTTTGTAAAGCTGTAATATGCGGAATCGTAACTTACAATACGTAACAAATAACACCTATACTCCATATGTCAGTACCAAATCCAATTTGATCAAAGTTTACGACTTCGGGAGCAACAAACTCAGGCGTACCGAACAACACTTGTAGTTTCTTACTCGGATCGTATTCCCTCGCCAGGCCAAAATCGATGATTTTGATTCTGTTACCTTCTTTCGTCAGGCATAGTATATTCTCCGGCTACACAACAGACATAATTCTAAATAATTACACAAATTACTAAATAAGAAGAAGATTACATAGATAATTATATTCTTACGAGTAAACAGAGCAGCTTTCAAAGATTCTTAAATTTGATAAATATAAGACATAAAAATTTGGAAATAACTTTATAATAAACATATCATAATCGTAAAAAAATTAATAGGAAGATTTACGAGGAACATGATTGTCAAATACCAATCTTCTACTATGTTCAAAATAATTCGTGTCGACAATATATAAATTAAACGACTCACTTTTAAATCGAGATGCAAAATCTTTTGACCATGCATGAATTCTATTCCCTCGCATATCTGCCGCATAAAAACGGCGCAGCTGCGTTCCGTCAGTACGAAATCGTCGTCTATCACTCTCTCAAAAAGCTCACCGCCGTCGATCCTTAAATGATGGAAATTTAAATGTAATCCCACAGAGCGCGCGTCTTTCTAATCCTACGCTCCCTTGCCCGCTGTTTCGCCCGCAAGAGAAAAAAAAAACGTACAATTCTAGAACGACATATATCTGTTTCCCCGTGTCAATGGCATCGTACAGCTGAATCAATCGTGGATGCTGTAAGCGTCGCATGATGTCTACTTCTCTTTGCACAGCACGTCTGTCCTCCTTCCTCATGACGTTTACCACTTTCGCGGCGAGCATCAAGCCGCCTGTTTTCTCCTTACATCGGTAAACGATTCCAAATTTTCCCCTGAAACGAGTATAGAGAAACCAAAAATTAATCGAAGACGATCGGACATTTTTTGTTCTTACTTTGTAAATACTATGTGTATAATCGGGTAAAAATCATTTGGCTTAAATATGAATAGCTACGTAAAAATAGAATTAAATCTCCGTTGATTAGAGTAGCAAGCATCGTATACAAAATCGCGCTACGATCTTTGAAACACAGAATTTTTGGGTAATAAGTAACAAGTAACGCGTAAAAAGTAATAAACACTAGATGATTTGGCAAAGCTGTACATCCGCAGTACGTCCCTGGCAGCACAAAGCAGAATACAACATACTTGTCACGCGGCCAAGTCAGCGAGCGAACCATTGTGTTCGTGTATCTAAGTCAACGGATGCGTCGAACGCAATTATTACACCTATTAATTAAATTTTATTATACAGTAATTAATATAATCAAATTATTAATTTATTAATTAATCGTGTTACATAAAGAGGTGAGAGGATGGAGCGGTTGCCTGTAGCTAAAGGTCGCTCTTCTCTTAGGGTTGAATGTGAAATGTTACAAGATTTCCTACTAGAAGACCATTATTTCGCTCTTGCTATCATCATTATTATTAAATTTCTCGTGTTTGACATTTAATTTTTGAGCGACGCCAATATCGTGAAGATAGAAAGAAGCAATTTGGCGAGAATTACGCGTCCAATTATTAAGAAAATAAAAAATCGAAATCTCTTTTAGTTTATTTTAGCAATTCGCTCTCGAGCACCGTCCACGCTCCTACTGGACTTGTCTGCGATTTCGAAATCGTAGCGTAGGGCAAACACGTTCATTGTCAAACTACATTCCGGCACTGACGAGTCGGCCGAGTTCACCACCGGTGTCAAGAGCACCGGCACGCCCAAGCTCGACGTCGGAACGTCGTTTGACGTGCGTACCGTTTCACTCCACGGGTCGAGAGAAACGGATATTTATTTATAGACGTATCGCGCTTGGGTCCTTGATTGCCGGCGCGAGCGAGATCGCGCGCGTGTTCGCCTTATCACCTTTGCGCTGCATTCCGCAGACGTGCACCTGACGGCAACGGCAACATTCCTGTAATTCTGTCACTATACCGTCTGATTTTGTGGAAACGGGCCAACGGCTCTAATATCCCAAAGAATATTGGACACTCGATACAAGAATATCGAATGAAGGCCATACGACGAAGACATCAAATATTTGTATTTAGATTACCGGTTTAACCCGGGAACGGGCGCCCGGGGTGATTTTTACACTCTAATAGTACCTATCGAAAAAATGAAGCTCACATCACAGCAATTTTAACGCGTGTTGTGCTTCTTTTATTTTTTAAATATTTTTAGTTTTTCTAAAAACTAATAAATTATAGAACAATCGAAAATATGCAATATGTATGTAATAACAATGATTTTTAATTGGGATGCAAATATCACCCCAGATGACTATTTATGCAAAAAAAAAATAAAAAAAAATCAAGCGCCTGTTTCCGGGTTGATCAGGAGTTAATCGTCAGTGTATATTACTTCATCTAGAGCGGATGGAGCGAGAAGAAGCATTAGCGCTTTTATCTCTAATGTTCCATACTATTTTTCTACGATCTTCCAGATCAGAAGGATGTTGCGTTATGATCGCATAAACGAGGTGCTCTAAAAGTCGATAAATTAAACTAATTAACTACGTTGACGTGATCCTCGTTTCCACGCGTTGACTTCCTGGAAATTCTCTCCATTAATCACGACGTCAGCTCGACGTCAATTCCCTGGCTGTATCGAGATTGATACGCATCCGATCGCGCGTGATCGACGCGTCGTTGGCACGATACACGAAGTGTCTGTACACATCCGCTGATCGATGGATTTAATCACTCACCGTCCGAGCTCCGACTGGATGTCATAATCGTCCTTGAACTCGACACCTCGGCGTATCGTCACGTCTCTATAGGGGAAGCTGGGCTCGATCTCTGAAAACAGACGCGCGCGCGCGCGATGGTTAGACGGGTGGAATGCGAGGGTGAGTAGGCGTTTGGCATTCAATTTCATCGCCGAACGATGAGCCGGCGTATCTTGAAGATGGAAAGAGGGCAACTTTGAGTATCGCGCCCGTTCTCCTCGAGAGTTTTGGCGCCAACTTTTCGCCAAGACTTCACGAGACGCCATCAATTTTGTATCCTTTTCTTGTTAGCAAGTTTTCTCGTTATATTTTAATGATTTATTTTGAGAGAGAGTTTCCCAAAGTTTCTCTATTCTTCTCTTCCTTAAAAAGGTTTCTATCGATCGTTCCCTCGAGCCCGATGTCCATCTTCAAAGATAAGCTTTTTAAATAGAATCTAATTCTTATTTCTTCATCTTATTATTATATCTTTTTTCATTTATTTACCTCTATTTATTACACGTCTCACAAAAATTTTTGTTCCAAAAGGATCTTCCACACAGAAAAAGTGTTAAATCAAATCGTATATACGCAACAATCTATAATTTTATAAAAATTTTAACTTTTTTTGCTTGGATGAACTTTATTATATATAATCTCATTTCAAGATTTCCACATTGAAGCTAAAGGTATTTTAAAATCAAGAATATTCTTTTTCTTTCTGTACACCAGCTGCCTACAATTTCATGCGAGATGAGTAAAGATAATAAATAAAGCTTTAATTTCGAGATGCCCAAATTCCGACATTACGTGCGAAAATAGCTTCTATATGTTTGTTCAAGGCGCGGAAATTCCTACGAGATACGTCTCTCCGTATTGCTAAAATTGAATTCGCCGAGAATATTTCTGTTTTAATTCAGTGGCAGACACTTGGGTATTAGAACGCGTCAGAGAAGATTAGAACGATGCTGCTTGAATGAGAATAGTCATCTTTTGATTTCCCCAAAGTCGCGCCCCGTGTTCCATCGAGCGCGCTGACAGGCGCGCACACGTTTCGCGTTTCCCGCGTTTCTCGACCGAAACGTGCCCTCTTTTCCCCTCCCCGTTTCCCGGGTATCTCCTGTTCAGGAAAAATACAATTGTCCAGTTTCTTTATCCTCCTCTTTCTCTCTCTCTCTTACCTCCCACCGGATCCGACTCGTCTACGCGGATCATGTTCCTCGAGCGATTTCACGACGAATCGGCCGCCGTTGTCACCGCCGTTGTCACCGCCGTTCTCCCGTCTTCCCGGGAAACAAGAAGAGAGCGGAAACAGTGATCCTCCGCGGGTTCTTCGCTTCTCTCTTTTTCTCTCTTACCCTTTCTTGCTCGCGAAAATAAGAATCACGAGGAGGTTTCGCGCGGATTTTCGCACTCGCGCGCGATCCCTCGATCGATCCGGCGCGAGCCACGGGCGATTATGAACTATCTCGCGGCGGCTGTTTCGTGTCGCCGAGATGGTGGTCTCTTCTTCTTCCCCGGCTCGGACGGATTTAGATTTTCGGCGGACGCCGCGAATTCTGCTGGTCGATCACGTGGCCCGTAAGCCCTAACGATCCTCGAGGTGGGGGTAAAATAGCTGGCATCGCTCTTCTTTTCCTCTCTTCCTCTTTCTCGTGCGTACGTGCGTGCGTTTTCTCTCTCTCTCTCTCTCTCTCTCTCTCTCTCTCTCTCTCTCTCTCTCTCTCTCTCTCTCTCTTCGTACATTCACAATTTCCGATTCCAGCTATTAAGATGCGAAGACTAGATATACACGATTGTCGCCGACATCAAAATTATCGAAAATCGCACATCGCACCTGGCAGGAAGAAAACATTACACATGGCTCAAAGGGGTCACACTCAAAGCAGTAAAATTCTGCCTGACCTGTTTAGAGCACGCCTGAAATAAATCGTCAAACCATCGTTCACCTCCACGATGATATCACACGTTATTTGGTCTCCTGGAATGTTTTGCTTCCTCATAGAGAAAGCTTTGTTTTCGTAAATTCGTATATGAACCTTTGATTGCGTATAAAGTTGGCTCTAATCAATCAAATTTAAAAGAATTATATATAAAATAGGGGTAAAAGAAACCAAAGAAAAGATTGTTTTTTGAGTTTTTAATGTCAATATTTTCAGAGTGTTTTAAAACGTCAAAATAATGCATTAAAAAAAATGTCGGTATGTGTGTATGTATGTATGTATGCTGTGCCAAATTTACAGTTTCTATAACTCCAGAACTGATCAACCAAATCTTAACGACGTATATATAGGGGTAGAAAAAACTGGAGAATATAATAGAATTAATATAAATTGCTAATAATAAAGGGGTTACTGATTTCTGTTTAAAAACAGCCAAACTTACCAAAATTTCTATAACTCAAGAACTGATTAACTAAATTTTAAAGAATTATATATGAAATAGGGGTAAAAAGAACTGAAGAATATAATAGAATTAATATAAATTGCTAATAATGAAGGGGTTACCGATTTCTATCTAAAAGAATCTACATGATTGCCCTAATTTCCGCAAATTTTGAGATATTGAGCTTAATTTTTTTTTATGGATAGAGTATCATTAAAGGAAGATTGTTAGTGAATTTGGCGAGGATCGGTGAAGGGATTACCGATTTCTGCTTAAAAAATGTGTAACGTTTCTGGTTTTTAATGATACTCTATATAAAATTACATATATAATGATACTTTATCCATCAAATAACTTACACATTTTTTAAGCAGAAATCGGTAACCCTTTCACCAATCTTCGCGAAATTCAAAACAACCTTCCTTTAACGATACGTTCTATATATAAGATTAGATACATGTATATGTAATACTAAGCTGTCCTACTATTAATTCATTCTCTTGTCATTATAAGCTGCTGGTTTCATATATTATATGTGATTTTGATAATTTATCACGTTTTATATACGTTGGAAAATAAGCGAAATATTTGATTGAAATGGAGGAATTAACCAACAACAAAAATGAGGAAATAGAAGAATTGAGAAATTGTAAGTAAAAACAATAATTGATTTTTTTTAAAGAAAATTTAAAGAAATATATAATAATAATATTAAGAAATAACAGTTAAAAAAATGATGTGTCCGTTAATGCAAATCATGCTCTCAAACGAGATTTGACAATAAAGAGTTTTAAAATGCTGTTGCATACGTTTTACATTTCAGAATGCAAAACTTTCTGCCGCATTTTGCGTTTGCATAAATTATTCAAAAGAACATAATTAATAACTATATTAATAATTAGATTAATAGAATACTATAATCTAAAATAATAATTAAAAAACAGCAAGAATTTAATTATGCATCAGTAGAGACGTTAGAAGACAATAAAAGTTAATAGAAGAATTAATTCGGATGATAAAGTAAGCGAAAGTCAGATTTCGCACCGCGAAATCTCGGAAATTTACTCCTGATATATCAGGAAAGCATGAAAGCGAGGAGGTTGTCCGGATTGCAGTAGGTATTCCGCGGGTGTTTTGAAATGCGAAATGCGCTGAACAACACTGGGTCATATCTCGAGAAATATATTCATCTTAACATTGTTATGTATGTTTTAATGCGAGACTTGCTCTCTCAGATGTAATTAGACGCTAAAGAGTTTCAAAATGTTGCTGCATAATGTTAGACAACAAGAAAAAGGTAGCCGCGAATGCCGACGAGCGGCGTTGGACGACAAAGTTGGAGCTCCGAAATACGATACGCGACACCGGACGAATATCGAGAAATATACTAACGTTGATATGTTCTTTGATATATAAGACATATAACTTTCTTGAAAAGAATTAAACGATAAAAGTTTTAGAATGTATTGTAAAAAGGCGAGGAGAATCGAATCATTAAGACAAAGATATTTCTCAAGAATCGTTGATTGTTGCCCGTCGCCTTTCTGATTTCCATCCTTTTCGTCATTCGCCATTTTGTAACAGCACTTTAAAACTTTTTATCACCTAATGTTATTCGAGAAAGCATGTCTCGCATTAAAGAACCCTTAAACATATTGGTCATTAGATTAATACAATATTACAATCTTAAATTATAATTAAAAAAACAGCGAGAATTTATAATTATGCATCCGTAGAGATGCTAAAGAAGATGATAAAAGTTAATAGAAGAATTAATTTGGATGATAAGATAAGCGAAACTCAGGTTTCGCACCGCGAAATCTGGGAAATTTACTCCTGATATATCAGGCTAGCATGTTAGGCAAGGAGGTTGACGGAGGTATTCCGAGCGCGGGTCTTGCCACCCCACATTGCCTCCTCGTAATCACGCTGCTATTGGTCAAAGCGCGGGAGCCTACTGCCCCTTCTATGCACACCTGCCAGCGCTCTGATTGGCCGTAGGCTAGCCATCCTCGTCGCGCGCCCGGCGCGCCGTTCATCAATGGCGATGGGTAATAGTGGGGGTAGGCGTGCCGCTGCTCGAATATTTACTAAAACCTCCTTGCTCAACATGCTTCCCGCGTAACAGGAGCGATTCCTCGAGAGCGAGATTCTCGCTTTCCTCATAACCTAAAATTCTTTTCATAATTTTTATGATCTTTCAAGCGCCAAACGAATGCACGATATATTTCTCGTTATTACTTAATAATAATTTAATATTAATATCTATTGTTTGTTAAATTAATAACGTTTTTATTAATTACTTTTTTATATATGTACTATATGTATGAATAACTGAAACTATTATATGAATTAATGCAGTGCTCGTGCTCGGCCGGCTCGGCGGAAAAATTGTATAGAAGCTCCGAAATGCGCTGAACGACATTGGGTCATATCTCGAGAAATATATTTATTTTAACATTGTTTATGTATGCTTTAATGCGAGACTTGCTCTCTCAGATGTAATTAGATGCTAAAGAGTTTCAAAAATGTTGCTGCATAATGTTAGATAACAAGAAAAGGTAGCCGCGAATGCCGACGGGCGGCGTTGGGTGACAAATTCGGAGCTCCGAAATGCCACACACGACATCAATAAATCTCGAGAAATACGTTTTTTTATATATTAGTATTCTTTAATACGAGGCATGCTCTCTCGAATGTGATTAGACGCTAAAGAGTTTCAAAATGTTGCTGCATAATGTTAGATAACAAGAAAAAGGTAGCCGCGAATGCCGACGGGCGGCGTTGGGTGACAAATTCGGAGCTCCGAAATGCCACACGCGACATCAAATAAATCTCGAGAAATACGTTTATTTTTATATTATTATGTATTCTTTAATACGAGGCATGCTCTCTCGAATGTGATTAGACGATAAATAATTATAAAATGCTGTTGCATAATGCTAGCCAGCGAGAAAGAGGTATAGAGGCGAATGCCGACGGGCGGCGTTGGACGACAAATTCGGTATTCCGAAATACCACACGCGACACCAAATAAATCTCGAGAAATACGTTTATTCTAACATTGTTATGTGTCCTTTAACGCGAATTAGGCTCTCTCGAATAAGATTAAACGATAAAGAGTTATAGAAACCTGTTGCATATAATGCTATTGCTAACGAGAGAGAGAGAGAGATATATATGTGCGAATGTCGGAAAGGTAGAAAACTCCGAAATACAATAAACTCTTTATCGTGTAATTTTATTCAAGAGAGCATAATTTGTGTTATAGAACACATAAGAATGTTAGAATAAAGATATATCTCTCGCGATTTAACCGATGTCATTCGTCGCATTTCAGAGCTTCTCTATATATAATGATTTCTGACTTTCATAAAACGCTTTTATATCTCGGCAACCGTAAATGATAGAAAGATGATTAAAGAAAGACTTTATACTTTATACTTTGCCCTATTGGTATTACTCACAATGTATTACTCGCAATTATATACTTTCGTTTATTAAAGCAATAAAGCGCGAGCTGGCCAAAAGAATCGTGCGCCTCGCCATTCATCATTGTCATTAAACGTTTATATCTCGGCAACCGCAAACGATAGAAAGATGATTCAAAAAGCACTTTTTAGATCGTGCTCTACTCTATCAGAACTGCTCACTTTTATTATCGACAATTATTTATTTTGTAATTAGCGCTAATGCATGGATGTATGACATCTATGTGATTGCAATATCATCAATAATACATCTCACATTAAGGAGGAAGCTGTGACAGCGTAAACGACGCTGCTTTGGAAGCAGGCGCATTCGCTATTTAAAATAAACCTTTAAAAATCAGCAAAAACATCAAAATAGACGTTGATGCCGCGCGCCGGCATTCCCGGACTCGGTGATCTAGGTCAAGGCCAAAAAGTGGATCAATAATGTACAGCTGCTCGTGACGTCATGACAACCGCCCGCCGCTCAAGTAGGGTCAAGGCCATGTGTTGCTGGCTTGGCGCGAGAAAAAAAGTTCTCCCTATCGTTTATCGCAAAATATCTGAGCAACCACCGAAGATATAGAGATGATTCAAAAAGGACTGTTTAGTTTATACTCTGCGCTACTGGAATATCTCAATTTTGTTACTAATAACAATTACGTCCTTCCGTTTATTTAACATGATAAAGCGCGCGCGTGCCGTAAAGATCGGGCGCCAAATTATTTCTGACTTTCTTAAAACGCTTATATCTCAGCAACCGTAAATGATAGGAAGATGATTAAAGAAAGACTTTGTACTTTATACTTTGCCCTCTTGGTATTACTCACGTGTATTACTCGCACGTATGTACTTTAGTTTATTAAAGCAATAAAGCGAGAGCTCGCCAAATAAGAATCGCGCGCCTCGCCGCATTCATCATTTTCATTAAACGTTTATATCTTCAACGCGAATTATGTTCAGTATTCTATAACTCTTTATCGTTGAATCTTGTTCGAGACACCTTAATTTGCATTAAAGAACACATAACAACGTTAAAATAAATGTATTTCTATAGAAATATGTCCTGCAATCGTTTGTCGCATTTCAGAGCTTACGTTCCGTCGAGCAAAGGCATACGCCAGCTTCTATTTTTTCTCATTAACTAATATGTAAACAACATTTTATAATTATTTATCGTCTAATCACATTCGAGAGAGCATGCCTCGCATTAAAGGACACATAACAATGTTAAAATAAACGTATTTCTCAAGATTTAGTTGGTCTCACGTATCGTATTTCGGATCTCCGAATTTATATCGTCCAACGCCGCCCGTCGGCATTCGCAGCTACCTTTTTCTCTTTAGCTAAGCTAGTATTATGCAACAGCATTTTATAATTATTTATCGCCTAATCACATTCAAGAGAGCATGCCTCACATTAAAGAAAATACATAACAATATTAAAATAAACGTATTTCTCGCGATTCATTTAGTTATCGTATTTCAGAACTCCGACTTTGTCGTACAACGCCGCGCCGCCCGTCGGCATTCGCAGCTATCTCTCTCTCATTGGCTAGTATTATGCAACAGCTTTCTATAACTCTTTATCGTTTAATCTTATTCGAGAAAGCCTAATTCGCATTAAAGGACACAGAATAATGTTAGAATAAACGTATTTCTCGAGATTTATTTGGTGTCGCGTGTGATATTTCGGAGTACCGAATTTGTCGTCCAACGCCGCCCGTCGGCATTCGCCTCTACCTCTTTCTCGCTGGCTAGCATTATGCAACAGCATTTTATAATTATTTATCGTCTAATCACATTCGAGAGAGCATGCCTCGTATTAAAGAATACATAATAATATAAAAATAAACGTATTTCTCGAGATTTATTTGATGTCGCGTGTGGCATTTCGGAGCTCCGAATTTGTCACCCAACGCCGCCCGTCGGCATTCGCGGCTTATACCTTTTTCTTGTTATCTAACATTATGC
Organism: Temnothorax longispinosus; assembly: GCF_030848805.1. NCBI lineage: Eukaryota > Metazoa > Arthropoda > Insecta > Hymenoptera > Formicidae > Temnothorax > Temnothorax longispinosus. The sequence continues at coordinate 1,465,937 of NC_092359.1, forward strand.
AGCAACATTTTGAAACTCTTTAGCGTCTAATTACATTCGAGAGAGCATGCCTCGCCTTAAAGGACACATAACAATGTTAAAATTAACGTATTTCTCAAGATTTAGTTGGTCTCACGTATCGTATTTTGGATCTCCGAATTTATCGTTCAACGCCGCCCGTGACTATTCGCAGCTACCTTTTTCTCTTTGGCTAGCATTATGCAACAGCATTTTATAATTATTTATCGTCTAATCACATTCGAGAGAGCATGCCTCGCATTAAAACATACATAACAATGTTAAAATGAATATATTTATCGAGATATGACCCAGTGTCGTTCAGCGCATTTCGCATTTCAAAACACCCGCGGAATACCTACTGCAATCCGGACAACCTCCTCGCTCTCATGCTTTCCTGATATATCAGGAGTAAATTTCCGAGATTTTGCGGTGCAAAACCTGAGTTTCGCCTATACTTTATCATCCAAATTAATTTTTTTATTAACTATTATTGTCTTTTAACGTCTCCACTGATGCATAATTAAATTTTTGCTATTTTTTAATTATTATTTTAGATTATGGAATTCTATTAATCTAAGTATTATAGTTATTAATTATTATGTTATAGTTATTAATTATGTTCTTTTGAATAATTTATGCGAATGCAAAATGCGGCAGAAAGTTTCGCATACTGAAATGTAAAACGTATATGTAACAGCATTTTAAAACTCTTTACTGTCAAATCTCGTTTGAGAGAGCATGATTTGCATCAACGGTTACATAACAATGTTAAGATGAATATATTTCTCGAGATATGACCCAGTGTTGTTCAGCGCATTTCGCATTTCAAAACACCCGCGGAATACCTACTGCAATCCGGACAACCTCCTCGCTTTCATGCTTTCCTGATATATCAGGAGTAAATTTCCGAGATTTCGCGGTGCGAAATCTGACTTTCGCTTACTTTATCATCCGAATTAATTCTTCTATTAACTTTTATTGTCTTCTAACGTCTCTACTGATGCATAATTAAATTCTTGCTATTTTTTAATTATTAATTATGTTCTTTTGAATAATTTATGCAAACGCAAAATGCGGCAGAAAGTTTCGCATACTGAAATGTAAAACGTATGTAACAGCATTTTAAAACTCTTTATTGTCAAATCTCGTTTGAGAGAGCATGATTTGCATTAACGGATACATTACATAACAATGTTAAAATGAATTTATTTCTCGAGATATGACCCAGTGTTGTTCAGCGCATTTCGCATTTCAAAACACCCGCGGAATACCTACTGCAATCCGGACAACCTCCTCGCTCATACTTTCCTGATATATCAGGAGTAAGTTTCCGAGATTTCACGGTGCGAAACCTGAGTTTCGCCTACTTTATCATCCGAATTAATTCTTTTATTAATTTTTATTGTCTTCTATTTTTATATTTGTAAATGTTATTTTATAGTCAAAAATCACGAAGCAGATTCAATATTTAGAGCTCATACTAAATTCTGTTAATACTTTATCAATTCTGAGAAATATCTAATATCAGAGAGACTAATGTAAATATTTTTGTAGCATAATTAATTAATTTATATAGAATCATGCATAACTTGGGAATGAAACGGACAGGTTGTATCAAAGAAAATCCATTGGTGCATAAAATACGAAATATATATATTTGCTTTTATAGCATAACATATATAATTTAGATAAGTATGCATATCTTATGAGTGTTACACTTCGTATCATAAGTTCAACGATATAAAAGATGACAGTTCACAGATTAATATATACAAAGAACGGCAAAAGCCTGGTCGTATAGTATATAACACTCCATGGCAATGCTTCTTGTATTCTATATAGCCGTTAAGAAGATAATCGCGATTGTATCCACGCACACAGTATCTTATGTTTGTAAATCATGTTACGATTGTCAAAGAAACGAATTTATCATTGCTGGTTACAGGTAAGATTCGTTCCCGTTCGATGCAAGCGTGAAAAAAATATCTGGTAAATACGCCCGAAAAAGAAAATATTGAAGAGATACTAATTCTGTCAATCAAATTTGATTAAAACACAACTATTAACGCGTTGTTAACAGAGCCATTAAAAAAAACATAATGTCAAGAAGAGTGTTCTTTCTTAACTTAAAATCAGTTTCGAATTGGTACCAGTCACGACTGCGCAAAACGAAATAAGAAGTTTACAATGTTTTTTAGGGGGAAATTTATAACAAGTTCTCTTCTACGATACTACTTTATTATTGTGATTATCCCCGCAATTGATCTTGGCTTCTCACAAACTTAAAATATACAAACGCGCCATTGCATCGATAGAAAAGTGCACTTGATTTGAAGAATGCATTCGTCTAAAAATAATTTAGGGAAAGATAAAAAATTGACGCTATTAAAACGTTGTATATTCGTCGATCGCATTATTGTGCCTTTTATCGTGCTGCTAAGCAGCATCTGTATTTCCACAGCACTTCTTCGATACTCATAGAGAATTCATCTCTCATTAATATTTTTACAAACGTAATTTACGTAAGAAAAGAGTTACTCATAGTATCGTCTTGGGGCTAGTATTGTCCGTTTATTTAGTCTATGCTTAGTTAGCTACTTAAATACGAACATTAAGCCTATTAAGATAGTATAAATTAACGCTCGTGGAAGCACCCTGAATCACTGAATGACAGTCGCAGGCCCGGTCCTCAATTTAGCATTAGTATTTAGCCCTGAATACAACCATTTGAATCAGAGTTTCGTCTGCTTATGCAAAAAATTCAAGTCAAAAGATAGATATTAAATGTGAACATTTAGTGCCGAAAATACGACAAGAACACGGGCCAAGATCTATTGTCGGCGGTCACAAATAGCTAGACGGCGAATTTTATAATTCGCCGTCTCACTTCGTCTTACTTATCTCGCTATCTCTAAATTTGATCAAAGAAGGACGATAAGTACTCGTCACTCTTAATAAAAAATCGCAACGGCGCAATTAAACGTGACCATCTCTCTATCCCGATATGCACATTTCAGTTTCGACTAGATTCAATTGTCGTGACAAATCCACGACTTGGACATTATACACACCGGGGTAATGGGATGGAGGGAAAGAGGGGGGGCATATTCGATGATTAAGAGCCAGTATAAATCCGCCATTCGTTCTCAGACGTAGCTCTCATCGTCAACGACGGATCTGCCGAATCCTAGATGCCTCGTGGTGATAGGGGCGCGAGGTTGCGGTGGAGGTCGATAGGGCGGTGGCGGTGGTAAAGACCTACCCGCCACTTTATGCCTGTCCTCGAGATTCATATGCACCGGCGGCAGGTGTCTGAGCCTCGGCGGCAAGGGCGGCGGTGTGTCCGGCCATGATGTACTTCTTTTCTCCTGCTCATCCTCGCTAAGGTCGACTACGCTTTTATAAGAATCGTTCGCATCCGCGGTTCCAAAGATCTCGGTTGATCGACTCCTGTCCTGGCAGTATGTAACATTATTAAATATATATATTATATCTTGGTGTCTATGTCATGCTTTTTAATATCAATGATGGATGCTCCGATCAATAAAAAGTATAAGTACCTTTCTCGGACGGTCGACCTCTTGTCGACTTAAATTCTTCGCCGACATAGCGATGACAAAATCCATATTCTAAATTTCATTCATTCATTACACGCCACGTCATTCTGCTTAAATTCCATTCGCCAGACAGATGTATAGAATGTCTTATCTTTTAATAGTTGACGTTTCAGGGATTACGTTCTGTGGGATAAAATAAGAAGGATAATTATTAGTCTCTCTTTTCCCTTTTCTCTTTCTAGGAGTACACAACTGCTCTGTTAAAAATTGCAACATTAAGGAAAAAAAAACAAAAATTTAACGCGTTCTCCCAAATTTTACTTTAGCTAATGCATTAAAAGATAACGTACTTTGGAAGAGACTTCGCCATCGATCCGATTGAGTCATAACTGATGTATACTCAGGAAGAGGGATACTTTTACAAAACGTCGATGGAGCATAAGATACGCGCTCGGCCCAATTGCAGTCGTGATCTTCGACGACCTGAATTCCAACAGGCGCACGTAGCATTCCAATTAGTATAAACACGAATGCACATGCATCGTATCGAGAGATCAAACTCCTTCATCTCTCGATCGAATAGAAGCGAGGTGCTCCTCCGAGGCACACCTTGAACGACTGCAATCAGGCATTGATTAACTTATTAATCGGCGATTAATTTTTTGCGCTAGAATTGTGTAATGTAACTCGACATGTGTTAAGCTACATAAAAATATTGACAAAAAATATTGTGAGAAATTTTGAATTTTGAATAATTTTGTGAGAAATTAACAGTCAATTAAGTTAATTAAAATCAAAGTCCATAGGTGTTCATCTCTGTGTTGTGATCTCTTTTCAGTATCATTAGATTTATCCTTCGTAATGCACCGTATCATACTTTTTCTGCTTAAGAAAGAATAGATTTACAATTAGACATTGAAAAGAAATTCGAGACATTGAAGAAAAGACGAAAAATCGAAAAAGTTGTCTAAAAAGAAGGCAGACATTTCATCATTAACATATACGATCACCATAATATTTTTTTCTTTCTTCAATGTTGGTTTATTATAATCTAGCAATTTATTATAATCTATAATTAGCACAAGAGGATCTCTAATTTTTAATTGTCTATATTAGAAATTTCAATCATTTTATATTTTTTCTGTTTCTGTTTTTTAATCAGATTGTGTGGTATAATTATTTGTATTCTGTTCATTAACGTTTATTATAATCACACCTAGTTATTATGATTGCCAATTTCAACTTTTTTAATAAAAATGTCATTTTAGATATTCTCTTTCGTGGCTGCACTGCGTTATACTTAAATACTGTTATATTTCAAATAAAAGAGACTTATATAATTAGACGTTGGAGAGAGAAAGAGGAAATACGTGAAATCCAAGAATAATTTATTCCGCTAAAGGAGAGTCGCGACCATAACCTAACCTAACCATTTGTTATTGATATATGGACTTGTGCTAATTCGATACAAAGCGAAAAATTACTCAGTATCGAATGTACGTGGTACATACAGGGATGAATATCATACTGAAGAAAATATATCACGTTAGCGTCGTCCGAGATGGTCCGAGAACTCGCGCATCCACGAGCATAATAAGTTCCGAAAAAGCCGAAGTGAAAGAAGAAAGAAAGAAAGAAGAGACCATTTTGAAATAATTGCGTTGCGCCGCGCCTTGTCTTTCTATCGTATCGTGCATGCGCAGACAGCGCGGAATGCCACGTGGTCAGCGTGGTGTTGCAATGGGGTTTCCTAACCTCGCAACTGCGGCGATTTTATAAAGTCGGGGGATAAGAGTTTTTGTACTAAATAACGTAAATTGCAGGGTTGAATTGAATACTATTTATATGTTACGTAGATCGAGTTTCGCTGAGATTAGTGGAAGGACATTCCCCCATGTGATTCTCTGATGTAAGTCTAATTTAATTTGATTTTAATCTACGTGTGAAATACGTAATTTAAGTTACCCTGTTTATTTTGTGTAAAGTATAATAAAACCAGAATAAATTGACTGTAATTTGATTAAGTATCTTTTCCAAGTTGGAAGATTAAATTTTAAGAATTTTAACCCTCTAATGGCAAGGTGGTCTTTCAGAACATATTTAATCAACGTACAAAGTAGATAAAAGAAGTAAATAAATAACAAAACTTTTTTCAATAAAGTTAAAAATACAATAAAGTTTATTAATTGAATTTAAATAATTGCAATAAAACAAAAAACTAAAATAGACAAAGCCGTGGGTCGCATCCGACCCAACCTTACCGTTATAGGGTTAATAGTCGACTTGCATTTTTACATATTACACATATATGTTGTTAATTTAGAACTGTCTCAATTGGAAAGGTATTGGTTGAAACGACATCGAGATGGGTCAAATAGGAGAACAGGGTAGCAATAACGGTGTGTCAGATCTCCAGAGCAAACATGACAGTAACATCCAAAACAAGAAGCAGAAGGAGGAGAAGAAGTATAAATGTGATTATCCTGACTGCAATGCTGTGTTTTTACGACCTAATAGATTGGAGAGGCACATAAGATCGCATACTGGAGAGGTAACAATCATGAGCATGAAAGTAATTTTGTTATGTGATATTTCAATGTTTAATGACTAATGATTCTACATTTTCTAATAGAAACCTTACAAGTGTAGCCATCCAGAATGTACAAAATCGTATACAAATTCCTCTCATTTAAAAAGGCATTTGGAAACGCATAATGCTGTGAAGAAAGTTTACACGTTCGTATACGTTGGCATATATTTCAATCAGACTTGTAGGCAATACATTAATATATTAATATGTTACTGTCTCAATTTTAGATGCACGGAATGTTCAATGGGAATGAGAAGCTTACAGGGTTACAAACGTCATTATAAGCAGACCCACAGCGAGAAGAGGATCTCCTGCAAGGAATGCAACGCGACTTTCAACAAGAAGCATCAGCTTGTCACGCATCAAGCTTCTGAGCACTCAATCATGCCTATAGTCTACAAGTGTGATAGGTGCAACAGAAGTTATCTGAATCGCAGTAGATTTAATCGGCATCAAAAGACACATGAGAAGCGTTGTCCAGTACCTGGATGCTCAGAGGTGTTTGATAAGTGGACGCTTCTGTGTGAACATAGAAGAACAAACCATAAAGGTATGTATTACAGAAAAATAAATTATATCATAAGAATGTAACCGAGCAGAGCAAATTTTTATTTCAGATCATAAATGCGACACTTGCGGCAAAGTATTTCGTAGTAAAGCAAGACTAATTTTACACTGCAAGATACATTCTGAAGACAGATTGGTTTTTCCGTGCCCATACGACACGTGTCATAGATTTTACTTCTATAAATCTAATTTGGACGAGCATGTGAGAACTAGTCATCTCGGAAAGAAATTTTACTGCGATATATGCTCCGTGGGATATACGTCGAAGCGATGGTTGATAGCACATATTAAGCGTCATTACGAACCCAAGAAGAAGAAAAAGAAAAATAGAGAACCACGAAAGAAACGGAAAGATGTTGGTGTACCAAAGAGAAGCGTGATGTCTGCCTTAATTGGAGTGGATTTGCCATATTCTTTAGAAAAAATGATAAGGGAGCGAGAAACCATGATAAACGAAACAGTGACAACAACGGAAGCATCTTGATAAATACCCAAACGATATAGAAAAATTTATAGATTCATTATGTCTCTATTACAATAAAATTAACGATGTAACATTTGTTATTAAATTCCGATGTAACATTTTCTAACGAATATTCTAATTAGGATAAATCTAATCTTGCATTTGTTTTTATATTTTCATTCTTTCTCTATTATTTTCAAATCAAATGGTGAAATAAAGAGGCTCAAGAATAAACAAAAAAAAATTACTCTTACATAAAATAAATAATATTTACATCAGTAAACTTGGTAAGCTGGCGCCCGATGCCTCTCCCAGGCCTCCTCCTCTCAAGTTGTCCTCTCGAGTTGTCAGCTCCCTCGATGCGACACTTTCTACGTCGTTATCTTCTGAAACATAAATAAATAATTTGATATTAACTAATTCTTACGCATCAAACTTCTCATTCATCATTCAATTAAACATTTATTTAAATAAGTAATACATTTTCCAAAAAAAGTGTACAAAAATAAATTTTTATAAAATTTCAAATTATTTCTTTCTTTCTAATTATTATTTCAAAATCATGATAAAATTATCGCAAAAATATATTATGTAAAATTACATTTTTAATAAATAATGTATCATATGCTTTTCAGGTATAACGAGTATACAGTTGCGATCGATTTGCTTATTTACATTTTACATTGTTCACAACTTAATTAATTTTTTAAAATTACAAACTTTTAAAAATGATATTCCAAAGTTTCTTATTTTTGCTTTTATCGCGCCGGACAGGTGGTTTCGTGAGAGAGCCAATCACGTTAATTGGTACGAGAGGTTCGTTCCGCGGCTGCACCTACTCTCTCTGGGTTCGACAGTTCCACTTACGTGGGCATGTTTACATTCAACAATTGTTTACTCTTCAGACTTTTCTTTGATTTGATCACAGAATAGATTAATAGATATCTGTGGATTTGATTCAGTTTTATTTACGTGATACTGTGTTTTTTGCCTGATGCGATAACATTCCGAGACTCTTTCTTTCAATAATTATAAGTGTCTTGCGCAATTTTCCTTTTGATGGCACAATATACAGAATATAAAAATTAGGAATATAATCGGTGTTATTTATTAATCGTGTATTTATAAATACATGCGTTTCTTATCAAAATGAGGTATGCTCAGTTAGTAATGGGTCCAGCCGGCAGCGGCAAGGTAATAAATTTTAATTGTTTGTCATTTTGTTTTTTAAGGTTTAGGTTAGGTTAAGACTTAATATTATCTCCAACTGATACCAGACCGTGAAATCCCAGTTGTTTGACATAAATCTCAATAGGTATTATGTATAAAAATGCCTTATCCTTTTACTTGAACTTTTTCTCCTCCCCTCAAATGAGAAACTTTCCTCTTAAAACTCTCCTTCCCTTAAACGGGGGATCCTCCTTTTAATCGAGGAATACGAGGGATGACGGTCGGGATCAAATCACCGACCTTTCAATTACTAATCATTTGCAGAGCTATGTGTCATCTCGAATTGTCTGTCAAACTTATATTAGATTTGTTTTTCCCTTGCTGCACTAGTTGGCGAAGTATATGTATACATTGAAGCGTGAGAAACGTACATACAAGATTCTCACACTTTAGTGTAACAGCTCTTGAACTAGTGCCGCCAGTTCAACGATAGAAAACAAATCCATTAATTGAATACTAACACTTGCCTGAATGAAACAGCTCTATTAATATTTTGATTCTGAATTTTAAATAGTCCACTTACTGCTCAATTATGCAACAACATGCTGTCGACTCGGGAAAAACGATAGATGTTGTAAATTTGGATCCTGCAGCAGAACATTTTGATTACGAGCCTCTGGCGGATGTAAGAGACTTAATTCAGTTGGATGATGCCATGGAAGACGACGAATTTAACTTTGGACCCAATGGTGGACTTGTATTCTGCATGGAGTAAGTTACTTTCTATTGAGTGCACTATTTTTTTTATATATCCTTATATCTTATTGCAATACGGGTTCTCGAAACGGGTTATACCATTGTCACTTCATATTCTTTTGCTCTCGAGCTTTAATCTTCCCATCAGTCTCTTATAAAACTGGCATACATGGGATAAAGGAATTGAATCTGAGACCCATCGATTACGAGTTCATTGTTCTCACATGGAGTTACGTGTCATCATATCATCATTTTTATAATTTATGCTTTATGTGATAAAATCACGTTTTTTTTTTTTTACAGATACTTGGTTGAAAATGCAACTTGGCTGGAAGAGAAATTAGGTGACACAGATGATGATTATATAATATTTGATTGTCCTGGACAAATCGAGTTGTATACTCATATGACTGTGATACGACAACTGATAGCTGTCCTGCAGAAACTTAATTTCCGTACATGTGGAATCTTTCTGATAGACGTCCAATTCATGATAGACGCATCGAAGTTTCTTTCAGGCACCCTGGCTGCCCTTAGCGTAATGATAAACTTAGAAATTCCTCATATCAGTATTCTTAGCAAAATGGACCTGTTATCGAAGAGCGCGCGAAAAAAATTAGACAGCTATATCGATCCCGATCCAACTAGTTTATTGGCAGATACAGAAGGAGATCCATGGAACGAGAAGTTTCGCCGTCTCACAGAGAGTCTTGGTAGAATTATAGCGGATTATAGCTTGGTGCATTTTTTGCCATTAAACATCAAGGATGAGGAAAGTATTGCAGACATAAAATTAACGATCGATAATACGATACAATATGGTGAAGACGCAGATGTAAAAACGAGAGACTTTGAAGAACCGTGCGAAGACGACTAGAGGATGGATCTTGATCATGATCGTGAAAAAGGAAAGTTATTTTACATTCTGATTGTTTACACATATGTATGGTATATTTCTACAATAATTACTAAAAGAGGAAATAAAAAAGATAATACTGCAAGCACAGGAAACGCTCTGTTAATTCATTTTATATTGCTTTATAAAATTTTCTTTGTACAATGTGAAATATTTTATATATTACTGAATATTTTATCTATCTACATACGTATTCGATGTGCTAAATACGAACATGAGACATCCGAAGGCGATGATCGAGCCGTGTGCAATGATTGCACTTCCTTCCCATCCTTCCTCCAGATGCTCATTAATTCTCATATCACGTTTTATATTACATTTGCATAAGATTTTGTCATCCGTGTGCGCATATTCTTCCAAGCAAGCTGCTTCTTCCTTATGCAGAATAGTTTTTATCATATCAGAAGTCTCTTCTTCCTTAGTGATGTATATCGCTTTGTCAGTCTTTTCCTCTTTCATTTGTTCCTCTAAAACACGAGTGCAATCACAAGAATACAGCACCTGGTCCACCACCGTTCCGTATTCGCTGTAATTGAGTAATTCGTAACGCTTGGTCACCTATAACAAAGATAGACGACGATGAGGAAAGAAGAAAGATCCTTTACGCCACGTCGTCTTCCTTTAATCTCTTTTGAATTCTCTGTTAAAGGAAAAGTGTGTGCGTATGGTATTTACTTACCTCGTCGAAAAATATTACTGCGTGTTTGGAGGATGTGAAACCGCAGCTACCGTATTTGGACAAAACTAGGTCGCAATTCGGGCCGTTGCCGATAACAAAGGTTCTACGTGTCATGAATGCTGGTGGATTAGGCTTAGGGCTTAAAGAAAGTAATGCGGCTCTTGCTCTTCTATGACAATTTATTGTTTCATAACTCTCCCCGTCCGGATTTAATATTTGCTCTAGTCTCTGTTGCGCTAATGCCTCCAATACTGGCCTCTCTAACAATTGGACACCTTCTTTAATGTTATTATAATCATGGTTGCTCGCATAAAATTCGCGATTATTACATTCCTTAGAACTATCCGTCGCAGTCTCGCTCTCCACTTTACTCGTGTGTTCACTCACTTCTGACTCTTTCTGCCGATCACTTCCCTCATCCATAGTATTATCGCACTTCACTCTTTTTGTTCTTACTTCATCGGTTTCTTCAGTTTTCTTATTTTCTACACAATTATCTTTGCTATCCGCTTTCTCAACGTCTGTCTGTTGCACTTCTTCATCTGTAGTATCTCTTATAGGCCATATAAGACCATCTTGATAAGAATGTACCGGATCTATGTGCGGCGGGTTCTCATAATGGAACTTGACGCTGCAAGGAACTTTTATTCTCGGACGACCCTCCAATCTCACCTTCGTCCGAAATAGTGGATTGGCAGCGCGCGCTTTACGTAAGAAGTCTAGTTTGACCGCGTGCTGATCTATTCGTTGATTCGCGTACTTGTCCCAGAGCTTTATGCGTTCTGTCACTCTGCAAGAGGTCAACAGATTCTGATCTATGAAGTGATTCGGATGATTGGGACACATCCATCGGCCGATTGGAAAAGCAGTCAGCGGTGGGTCCAAGCAGTCCTGGTGAAAATATAATGGACAATAGTCACACGCGATTAACGGCGCCTTTCTGCAACTACGTCCACATTCGTAGCATAAACGAGCAGGCAATGGAACCATTAAGTTGCTATCCAAGCAGTGACTTTTCCCAACTGGAAAAGAAAACAATATTACGTTTAATACAAAAGTCTTAATCGATTCGAAGCAGTTACAGCAGTGTGACTGATATTTACAAAATTTAATTTTATTCCTACAAGAAAAAGGACAAAGAAAAAAGAAAAGAAAGAGTAACACACAATCTCATCTTGCCTACCATTGTTATACGATGAGCATGGTGGTTTACCTCTTCTGCCAGATACGTAATCCAATTTATTGCTTCCAGGAAACATTATAGGCAACTGTAACTCCTTGGGCAATTCAAACTCCCTTGGATTTACCAGAGAAGCCGCCAATGTTAATACTTCCAGAGCGGATCTCTGTTTCTTTTCGTTCCCCTTCTCATCCAAGAGTACTTCCCTCTTGGAGGCGCAACGACAGGCATAGCACAACCATTCTCCATTAGGAATGTCTGTCGGATCCACCGCAGGATAGCTATAAAGTAAAAACTTTAGAACTATGCTTCTTTTGCGGACGGCGAAACATTCAATATCTCGTAGCAAGGATTTCCAAAGCAGGTAGCGATTGTTCCAATCACACTTACTGGCACTGTAAGTGATAGGAGGCCGGACATTTGTCGCAGCATATAAGCTCTCCACCATCTTTACAAGCGTCGCAAAAGTCGCGATTGTGGCCGCGACCTCGCCTCTTAAAGTACGGATGCTTCTTCTCCTCCTTCTCCTTCTTCGCTTTCGCCGTCTTGGAGTCGTCGGATATCGGTGGCGCTATGAGAGCCTGTATTTGCTGATAAAAAAAAAAGATGATTCGAGTAAGAGGCGATGGTCTTTCGCGTGAGGACGAATTAATCAGACCGTAGAGTAAAAACCCAGGACGATTTTTCACACACGGAAATTCGGGGTGTTAATGATAGATCCGCTTGTTCCGCTTACCGGCATCAATCCGCCTATCATCGGAAAACCATACTCGACGGTACTCATTTGGGAAACGCAGCGACGAACGTTGAAAATAATCAAAATTATCCCTTCGTGTTCTCTGCGGGTCTCTGCCTCCAGTCGATCAGTGTCCGCTCCGTCCACTCTCCACCACCATGCACCATTCCTCACCGTCTCTCGCGCACTAATGTGGCGCTCACCGAGCTGTTTTGCTGGACGCAGTGGACGCCACTGGACGCAGCCATTGACGCGTCCCGAAACTCATCGAAATTCGAGAGATATAAACATATTCGCAAACTGTCCAATTCGTCTGCAAGAATAGTCGGTGTGTATTTTACAATTTTCTCATTCATGTTCTCACAATGTTCTCATTCAGATCGAAGGAGAACCTAACCTAAATTTTTGTGAAAGAAACAGCACCTGTTCCGAACTTAAAAAAAAAAGAAGGAGAAACGGCAACAATCGTGGAAGCCGAGACTTGAAGACTTCGACAAGAGTGACAAGGTAACGAGCGTTACGATTCGAAGCGACGGTGTCCAAGACCATGTATTCGGCGAATGCACGCGCCGGTATTGCTCGCGCGTTTTTCGCGCACCGAGGGCTGCACGACAACGTGGAGCTGGTCGAGAGGTGCACGGAGATCGTGAATCGAAATCCGCGGAACTTGGAGCGGCTGAGGATAGCGAGGAAACCCAGCGGTTATCATCTCAATAACCCCGGGCATTCGTACTGGCACAAGTAAGATTGGTTTTTTTTCAAGTTCCAATTGCCACGAATAAACAAGACCTATATTCTCGTTTTCATTACAATCAGTTTAATCACACTGTCACTGTGTCAATTTACAGATTGTTCCTTGTTAAGAAACCGCGCTACATTACCGCGGAAGTGCGCCACTTTGAGAATGGACCGGTTGTTACAGCTTCCAGTGCGGAATGGGCATTGAAGAAACAGTTATATCGGTATAAAGATTCAGTCAGACTATCTATTATTATATATTTTTTCGTCTAATTTTCTTCATCCTGTTGACGTAATGCAAATGTTTCAGGACCACTGATGGTTCAGCCTATATTAATGTAGGACGAGTGTTGGCTCAACGTTGCCTGGAGGCTGGGATCTGCGAAATAGAGATTGATGCCGCGTTAGCTGGAAACAAATGTGAATTGTTGATCAAAGAATTGGAGAAGAGTAATATCATTCTGACTGAGCCGCCAGTGTACAAGTATCCAAATTCTTGGGACAGATACCGACCGGAAAAGCCATGGGAGATCCACGAATAGTCTGCTTTGTCTCCTCTATATAGTAATATAAACAGATTTTTAAGTGCAGAGTGAGAAACGAAGTGTGTATGTCATACAAACAATGTGTGCTTCTCGGTGGAAACCGAATAAGGTGAAACTTGGTGAGTGATATAAGATATTTTATTATCTTAGCATCTATTCACTGTGAAATGCCGAGTTTTGTACATTACAGTATCTAGGAGTAAAAATAAATAATTGTATCGCTGTTAAATAAACGTCTATAGTCTACTAGAGATGTAACGCTGTGACTTAAAAGCATGTCATTACCTAAGGCAAGTACATTCCGTCAGACATGGTCTGCGATGCGAATGGAATGTAACGTTACGTGATTCTTATCATAATGACTGTAATAGAAAATTTAAGTTAAGCTAGGTATACGTACATATACAGATTGATACAGAAATGATTATGAAAATTGATGAATTTGCCCAGTGATTGGGTGTAAATATTGGTACCGGTGTACCGGTTTATGATGTACAAACTCAACTTGCAAGCCTGTACAGTTATCAGAGATATTCCTGTGTCATTCTGTACATGTAAATTAAAAAAATAATTTTGGATTTCTTTCAGCTTCCTGGAATCATCTTTTTTTCTCTCTCACCGTCGACGTTTACAATATATTCTATATTCGAACAGTTGGTACCTTAACTCGCAATATTCTTAAGTATCTCTCTTAAGTTCTTAAGTATTCCTAAGTAATCCGCAATGTTGCTCGTTTATGCCGCACTATTTTGCGGTTGCTAAATTAAATCGCTTGCACTGAGCAAATAAATACAAATGCAATGAACACTTTAAATAATAATTTACGTTACAACTATTTTTTATATATTAAGTAACTATTGTAGTTATATATAAAGAGTAGTGTAAAAAGGAATAATTAGACGATTGATAAATTAATTTAACGAGTTTTAATATGGATTTTTCATAGGAGACTAAATGCAATTTAAGTTTATATTTTACTCGTCTCCATTAAAAGAATCGCGTCAATTGGATGATCGTAAATTGCGATGCGCTTAATTCCTACGAACACACAATTAAAAGTTTCTTGATTTGCTTAAACTTTTTTTTGTAGGCCACGAATAATTTACGACAAGACTAACTCATTTCCCTGATAAAATAGATTACTTAATATTCTGATAAAATTTATCTTTTAGATTACCTATCGCAGTAATAAGTAATAATATTGCATAACATACATACATGTATCACACATACACGCATATTCGCGGAAGAGAGAGGCTTTAATAAAATTTATTTGATGAGTAGATTTTAAATTAAAAAAGAGTACCGCTCAAAATTCATTGACTGTGAAACAATAATGCCGCCGTTACCAAGATACGACTGTACTGTCAGTTGTACCTTCGTATATATATCTTCGACGATGCGAGGACAAGTCCGAAAAAGAATTATGAAAAGAAAAAGAAATAAATAATAGCGCGCTATTTGCAAGTGTGTATATCGATATTCTTCACGCAGGTCTTGCACTCGACGAAGCAACACCAGTGAAACTTGCACTCGCATCTCTCCTTGATGGTCGACTTCTGCGTGTTGTATCCCCTGCCGCAGCAAAGGAGATTGCAGCCGTCCATGCCAGACGAGGTTCTATTGCATAATCTACCCTGCGTGCCTGTTGCAAAATAATTCCAAATAATTCAAATATCTTATAAACATTCGAAAAATTAAATCTTGAACCTCTTCCCGATTTTTCCTAAATAAAAATACTCGATAACAAATGCAACATCTTCGAGAGAGAGATAGAGCTACCTAGTGATCCCAGGGTGTCATTCGGGAGGCAGTAATTCGGCGAGTCGTCCAGATAGACCAGATCGTTCGCAGTGGGTACGGAGAACCTGGGATCGCGCATCGATAAGCGGCCGCGCCGATTTACCTTGACTTCGGTCGCACCGTCGTACTTGTCCAACAGAAAATCGCCTGAAAATGCACAAAATTGCGTTACCGTCTGCACAGCATATTCCTCGAACGACGTAAGTGTCTATGACATCGTAAAAGTATCCAAAAGGTATCTTAAATAACGTTATTTAATGATATTTACTATTTAGGATGGATTTTTTTATATATCTTCAGTCGACGTCAAAGAAACGCCCTAAAGAGCATTTAAGATGTCTTTTAAATTGTCACTTGGACTTTGCATTGTTCGGCGATGAGGGATGTTAATCGCCAGACCTACCGATGTCGCGAAACGATGTGAGCTGCTGCCAGCAGGTGATCAGGCTGCAGCTTCCGGAAACGCCGTGACATTTGCACGTCACCTTGGACCTTTTGATGACGGCCTGCGGGGGATGTATGGTTGGCGCATTAGTTTCGTTTGCCGCCCTTTTGGTTCAGCGAATTCGCATTAAATCGCGCGAAATCGATACGCGCGTATACATTTAACGCGACGCGACATTTAAAGAGACATTTCTCGCGCGCGAGCTAAGAAAAGAACGAACTTTACCCTGCGACCGGCCTCATTGTTGTGCAGATTCATCAGGCTCCTGCCCTGCTCCCGGCTGCCCCTCTTAAAGCTGCGCTCCCGCTCCCGCACATCAACGAACGCCTGCGTGAATCTGAAACGGACGTTCGTTCACATTAACTTCGATAATAATTAAGTACTGCATCATGATATATAAATTATATCTCTATATATGTATATACATAAAAACTAGAATATCTGTCTGCGTACGCTATTAACTTCTGAACCCTTTTTGACCAATCTAGACCAAATTTTGCATAGTTACACTCTTTAGATTCTTACATAAAATATACCATGCAACCTTGATATTCTACTCCTCCCTGATTTCTTCTCCTTTGTAATAATTAAAGTTTAGTGCATTATTATATATAAAAAGCTCGGGCAATGCCGAATAATTTAAGCTAATATAATTTTATATCATACGATGTGTACTTAATATTACATTAAATCAAATATAAATATAAGTAGATATTTATCTCATGTCTTTCGGCTTTAAAAGGGTTTACAAAATATTAATTCCAATAATATATTACGTACTGAGATCACAAGTGTAACGAAAACTACGACAATATACCGTTTTATCAAATACAAATAAAAATTATATTAACAAGTAGTGGCTAAAAGAAATTGTTTTCGGAAAAATACCACGATAATGTATCTCGACTGTTATTATTATTGAAATATATGACGACGGCAGTCGTTATCTATAGGTATGCGCATGACTCTTGCGATCCATCGATGGACCATCATTAATCAAATACCGAAGACCGGTTACGCTGTGTTAATCAGATATAGAGAGTTAGGAAAAATAATCGCGCGCAGAAACATCGTCGCGCGTATCTTTTCGCGCTGGCACAACATCTTATTACCGACGAAAACATGCCTCAAACCAGTTTCCCCGGCTTCTCCGTGACGTTCGCGAGGAGAGAAAAAAAAAACACGAGGGAAAAGAAAGAAGGGAAAGAGAAAAGGAAGAGTGTTCGCCTGTACTCCTTCGAATCTTATAAAAGCCACTAAAGAGTGGCTTTTATAGGACCGGCGGTTTACGCGATTCGCGCGACGCGCTCGCACTTACTTGTAGCCGTACTCGAGATTATCCCCGCATCCGCCCCAGATCCAATCGCGCTTCAGATCCTTGGGCCTGCTACTCCTGGAACATCCGCACGACGACAGCTGGCCGTCCCGGCAGGAACGGCTGACGGAGTAGACCACTCCGGCGGCGGTGATCGCGTGAACGAACGCGGTCTCCCTGCTCGCTGCAACGGACAGCGTCGTTTCAATTAGAGAAAAAAAAATAGATGAAAAGATATCGCTCATATCGCTGTCGTTCGCACACGCTACGGTTCCTGAACGTTGGCATTAGCGCCGATTATACCTATTCTGAGTATCGGACCGAACACCGTCTCGTCGTGGACGGTGGAGCAGTTCCACCTTCTGTCCCTGAACTGATGCTGGCACTCCATGACACCGTACTTGGCGCCCTTGGCCACGCTGAACATGTGGTCCACGGACAGCTGGCAGAGCTTTCCCTGGCCCTGGGACAGGCCCTTCAGACCAACGCAGATCGTGGAGGCACTCGCGTCAAACGGTTCCATTGACTGCGCCGGTTCCAATTGCGGCAGGTGTCGTAGACCCAGATTTCTATAGGGGTACAAAATAATAACATAGTTAAAAAACACTTGCAACATCAGGTTTCAAAGATGGATCTAGACTTTCTTTTTTTTTAAACATTGGGGTCGATTGCAATTTTCTGTTATAGGAAGTCCGGAGAATCCTAGGATTCTCATTTAGAAATTGACTAAGTTCAACGGCCGTTTCGAGAACTCCACGGCATCGACGAAGCGTCGGCCGCAGTCCCCTTATAACTCCTGGAGATTTGTTACGCCGATTATATAAATTCGGTGCGGGGCGGCGAGAGTCCGTCCGCGCGTCCGTGGGCGCGGAGCGGCCCTTGGATTTCCTCCTTAATGGCGCATTTGTGAGTCAACCGTGCGAGATGATGGAACGGCACCGTCAAAGACAGAAGCCGGGGGTCGGGCATGGCCGGGAAAGGGCCCCGCCAATCTGAAATTCGAAACGGACGATCGTCGTCGCGGGCGAAGGTTCCAACAGCTCCAGCGAGCTCGAATCGCGTCTCCCCCCCTGTTTATTCCCGTCGAGAATCGTCCGTCGAGAAAAATCCCCGGGAAATACTCGGTTGGCGAAATCGCCGATCCAGGGTAGATCCAGGGGATTTGAACGCTCGCAATTTCTGCGTCAGTGACTCCGACAAACTACCTGTTTACCCAACGACGACCGATCGATCTGCCGTTGCTGCACGCGCGATTTGTGTAAACCGCACATTTGTAGTTTATTGCGACAAGATTTAAATCCTACATTGTCATATATTACAGAAAAAATGTAGATATTTAGAATGGTCACGACAAAGAGGACACCCTGTGTAAGATTAGACATGTGTTGATACTTGATATTTGCACGCACGAGGTACTTTTCTTCTGTTTCAGACAAATTTTACGCTGTGCGATTTAACCCTTTAGTGCGCAGCTTTGCATATATGCAAAGCGAATTTTCGATGTATACTCGTGTATTCTTTCTTATGAAGTTCGAACTGAAAACATGCATATTTGTAAAGGGCCTTCTCTGGCCCTTCTGGACTTCTTTCCTTTCTGGCTCCCCCCCTTCTTTGGGGAGTCAAATTAGTAAAGAATTTTGAAAATAACGTTTTAGAATTAAGCAGTCATTATTTATTTAAAAAATACTCAGAATGCTACGAAAAATTGCGCATTTAAAGGTTGAAAGAGCAACTTTTCAATTATATCTCGTAATCTCAGGTCTGGATTTCCGTCTCGCAATCGCCTTCGTCGCCGGCTGCGACGTGCGCAGCGAGTCGCGACAACCTGCACGGCGACTCGGTGCAATGCAACCTGGACGACCTGCGCGAGCGTGACTCAGGTGAATACTCGTCGGGATTGTCGGCCGGCGATGTGACGCGACCACTTGAGATGTATCAACGGCGTGCGTTACTTAGGAATTTCTACAGCGCAATTATTGGAAGACTATCGTAATTTCATCAAGCCATTGGTACATTGATTACTGTTAGTGCATTGATTCTATACGTTAAAAGTTGAGTAACTTTCAATGCCCG
This sequence comes from Temnothorax longispinosus, assembly GCF_030848805.1. Classification (NCBI taxonomy): domain Eukaryota; kingdom Metazoa; phylum Arthropoda; class Insecta; order Hymenoptera; family Formicidae; genus Temnothorax; species Temnothorax longispinosus. The sequence continues at coordinate 1,485,470 of NC_092359.1, forward strand.
AGGCAGTGTATGTACAATAAGAATAAGTAAGATTTATTAGCGGGAACAAACAGCCACTTTGAAGTGGGAAAAGGAATGCTCGTCTCCGGGCTGTTTTCTTGTCCGGTATCGGGAAAAACAGAATCCCGTAACAATATTCTTCCCTCCCTCGCGTCGCGGTCCATCCGAAGTATCCGCTACGATCGGAAGAGAGAGAAAGCGAAGTCGTAAAAGTCCACGCGACCGTCTAGGGAGTGTAATAGACGACATTAATATTCTGGAACACGCTCCGGCGACGATATATCATCGGCTTTACACTCCCCTAAAACAATGGCGCGGACAAACCGCGCGGACCGGGGGAAGGGGGCACGCGCGGCAGAAAGAGCGATAATATTTCGACGGGGTACGGCCCACGCAACGCTCGCGCGGGGCACCGTCGTCGTCGCGACGTGGGCCGCGGGGCCCGCAAAATAATGCCCCGTGTCACCGAAGAGATTGCGGCTACATCCGCAGCGACGCGTATATATTCGCATATACGGGGTGTCCCGAGGCAATCGCGAGGCCGCGCGCCGCGCGACGAAATGGGATACTGTCAAGTGTAAAGGATCGCGCCGAGTAATTAAGCAATCGGGGACGATTAGTTGGGCGACGTAGAAATTGCACGACGAGATACGATAAAGGGGAGCTAATGCGTATACGTCGGAAATGCGATGTGATTTCTGACTTCGTGACTCTCTCTCTCTCTCTCTCTCTTACATTTACAGATTAGCCGTACAAGAGCGTGTCCGGATTGTCCGGAATCGGATCGGAGGAGCAACTTCAGGGGAGGCTTGTAAGCGCATTCCGATGAAAAAAAGCGGTCGGTTAGGCGAGGACGAGGATTTCCTTGCGAGAGATAGGATATACGAGAGGTGAATTCGGCGCGAAGCAGGTCTGGGGCGATCCGACCGGCACACAAAGGCGCGCGGGCGTCCGGGACCATTCGGTGATTGGTCATGCTCACGCCGGGTAGAACACAGGGGCCGGAATGGCAATTCAGAGATTAGACACACTCCCGGCGAACGAGGCAGGGCGAACGAGCGACGTGGGGAACGAGCTACGAGCTTTCGTTCGCGGCGAGAAAGAGAGAGAGAGAGGGGGGTTTTCGGGGGCCACACGAAAGATACGCTCGCTCGGATTCCCACGATGCTCGTGGGCACAAAGGCCCATAAATCTGGAATCCGCGTGAAGAATCGCGTCGATTCGTCTCCTGGCCGGCGACGTGTCGACCTAATCGCGCCGGGAACGATCGTCGACGCGTAATTAACGTTCAAATACGTTTAAATACGAAAATTAAATACAGTTTTTGTCGACGGAGAGATCGCGAGTCGATTATATCTCCCGATGGAAATATAATTCGACGATTCGAGACGGTGGTGCGACTACCGCGAATAAAAAGGGCGCTTACGATTCCTGGCGGGAACGAATTCGATCGACACACTCGGCGACCTCCTCTTTAATGAGGGGTATAAAGAAGCAGAGATTATTCGAGATAAACTGCTCGTTTAGCAATTCAGTGAATTAATTTGCTCGATAAATTCATTTATTCGCTCGCCTCTCTCACGGTACTTGATGGCGTCCGCGCGTGGTATACAGAATTTCAATTAACCGAGTCGACGTCGATCATCGAAAATTCAATGAAACGTTAGAGCGGCACCCCAGCGGCGGGGCCGTCATCGCGTCAGTTCATCCTTCGATCGGCGATATCTAGGGCACCCCTTGTCCTTCGACGTCGGCTTATTTTAAGAGTCGCGCGAGCCTAATGAAAAAATGTAATCGCGTCCCATCTAACTATAAATACGCGCGTGAAAACCGCTTGACACCTTCGATCCACGTCCGACGCCGCGGGGAAAAAGGAAGAGAGGAAAAATCGTCGCGTCACGGACGAGCGATACCGAGAAATACTTACATCCAGGTCCCCGGGACCGTCGTGGCGGCGGCGGCGGCGACCATCAGCGATCGCAGGACCAGGAGTGGACCATTGCGCATCGTCATCCTTCTTCTTCACCCCTGCAAGCATCGGAGGAAATCGGCAATTTTGTATTACGAGCATCCGCGGAGCGATCGCGCGGAGGCACCGTATTAATCGCTTCATTAGGAAGACCGCCGGCGCAGCCGGCCGTAAATCGTGCCTATGTAGCCGTACGAAAAAGGAGCGGTGACCGCGGAACGGTGAAATCAAGGTCGGATCGATGCATCACCCGGTCGCCGGCGGAAAAATCGGGTCTCAATTAAACGCCGCGCTCGGCCGAAGCGGAATCTTGACGCTCGCGCGAAGCCTAGAAACCGGGGAAACTGAGGAATGGCGATTCGTGCCGCGCTTTAGAAGCTATCAAAATTTAAAAAGTTAAGATTAACCATATATATACATATCTCAATCTAATTAGTGTCTTAATTAGGAATTTGGTAAATTATAATAAAAGATGATAACGATCTATAATCTTATAAAAACTTCAATTTTTTTTCTTGATTGAACTATATAAATGACTTCATTCGAGCAAGTTTTCTTCGTTTAACGCAATATATAATCTCATTTCAAGATTTCGATCAGAAATATTCTTCTTTTCTGTGTAGCTTTTGAAGACTCGAAGCATAGGAGATCATATAAACTCTGCGGCCGGATTAATTACAAATTACAATTCATCCATTGACGATACATTATTTGATTATTCAGACGCAGATGAGAATAACTCGCTTTGATCCTGGCCAGGACTCATTGTCAGTAATGTACACGAAGATATCGCGACGAGAACAGAAACAGATCTCGCACTTCGGGCGATTAATGCAATCCTTCTTGGCGTCTAGATAGGCGTATTCGGTCAAAGGCGCGACAGGGTGACGCGAGATCGACCGATAGGCTCTGCTAATCGTATAACTCAACGCCCGTTGATATCAACAATTTGTGCAACGTGAGAGCGATGCCGCGCGATACAGGCGCGCGCAAGGTGTAATGTCAAAGCTGTGGTATATACCATAATCGTCCCGTGGGCCTGGTTGTCTCCTCGTCCCGAGGTCAGCCAGTAGTCCACGGGGGACAGTGACGTAGCCGAAACGCGCGCGGGCCCGCGCGCGCGAAGCTCTCACGTCCGCTTTCGTTATAACGTCAAGTGCCATCGCATTATGTAAATAACGTCGAGTAAACCCTTTAAGATAACGGTGCGTCGCGTCGCGAGGTAACCGAAGATTTCGTCATCCCGATCTAATTACTAGTTCAACAAGCGTCCTCACAAACGTTCCGGGACCTCTTGAATTCCGGGAGATTGCTCTCGCCGATCCCCGCGATCGCGCCGCCGATCGTTTCTGCGCGGAATTCTCCACGCGACGGGGGAAAGGAGAGACGGTAGCTCCCTGGCCGCTTTCGCGGACCGCTAGCTCTCACCGGTGGCTATACATCCCTGTGTCCCTGTGCCCGCGCGGAACGGGTATACACACGTGTACAACGCAGGTGTATGTACACGCGCGCTCCTTGCGCTCATAGACGGCACATCGCCGTCTATATCTAGCCCACGCGATCGGCCCGGCGATATTAGCCGGCGCATAAAACGCATTTGCGATCACGGCGGGAATGCAAACGGCGCGCACTTCGGCGTCCGCGTCCCCGCGACGAACCGCGCCGCGGAGCGGGCAGACGCGCGCGGATTATCAGCGGTTAAGTATCTCGCGCGCTGGAGGCTCGCGGCTGAACAAGACATGACCGAGGCGATATAGGATGCAATAAGCGCCGTTGCGTCTGCTACGGAATGAGCCAATTGCCGATTCCCTATGGCTGCGTCGTACCGGCGTATAGTTATAATGAGCAACAAAAGGAAGAGAGGCAGAAGGCGAGAGAGAGAGAGAGAGAATCTCAAATCTAATATTAGGTGCACGTGCATAACGACGCACTTTGCTCGGCTACTCGAGTAGTCGCGCTTGCATAATCCCCGTGACAGAGGCCGGCAACGCGCTGGCTGCCGAATCGTAAAATGCGATCGTAACGCGAGGCACGATTATAAAACGGTTCGGTTTTGCGGCGCGCGAAGCGACGATTTACTCACGTCGTTAACGCGATATCGCGGATCCTTCGCGAGGAATTGGTAAGGGAGAAAAACTTGCAATTAAATACAGAAGATGTCATCTTCGGTCGGGCTGGATCTTGATAGCCTGATAATGATAATTCTTATTATTGAAATAAGGCTCGTTTTGCAGAGCAATGTAAGGGAATAATGGGCCAACGATACGCTAAACAAGTTCAAGATATTATATTAATAATAAAATTTATTCGTAAATAGAATGGGTAATATAATAAATAATGTTCCTGTGTGAATTTTGTGTACTAAAAAGAAAAACTTGTCAGTTAACGTGTGGGATACGCGGGTTGCGAAATCCCGTTCCTTCTCCATCCTCTCGTCCATCTCGAATTTCTGGATTATAAATGACGATATCGCTTTAAACACGGAGTCGCGTTTAAAGCGAGCTTAATGAATTGCTTATGCTCGCTTTATTGCGTGCTCTCGGCCTGTCGTATAATTTAGCGTTATCTCAAGTTCTTCAGCAACGAATTTATTCAACGACGTGATACAGCTGATAAAATGCCGATTGCGGTCCCGGAATGCAATCGCGGGAGGAAAAAGAGTGAGCGAAATTCACGTTTAAGGATCTCGGGGACATGCAGGCGGATCAGAGTCGTCGATATCCAGGTAGGCTGTTAATTGTATTCACTAGATAAGACGGTGCGCGTTCGAGGGTCCGAGTCGCGTCAAACGGTCCCCCCGAAGGGGGGCAATAGGCTCTAGATTTTCACGGAGCGCGCCAAGATGACGACTCGAGCCCTCTTAACAAAGCTGGAAGCTAAGGACGGAGTGTACACACACTTGAGGTGCGCGTACGCGGAGGAAAACGAGAGCCTACCGGGGCCGAGAGACCGCGGCGAGAGTGGGCGAGAGGGACAACGGGGGGGTAAGGAGGGGCACAGGGGATGCAGAAGGGGCCCCGCGAGAGCGGCAGAGGAAGGAGAGGAGGAAGCGGGAGATGAGAGAAAGAGGAAGGTCGGAGGAAAGGCGGTGGAGAGATCGGGAACCTGGACGCGCGGAGGAGCACGGGGGTACGCGAGTACAGTGAGACCGGTCGACGATTGTCAATACAGAGCCTGCGCGAGGATACGACTTGCTAGAACAATTCAGATAGGAGAAAAACCAGTCAACTGCGGAAACACAAACTCCGCTCGATGGGAAGGATCGTTCTGTCTCTTAGGAGTCTGTACGGTGCTTCGCATAATCCAAGGACCTGTAATACAACGTGTACTCGAGAACCCACCGTTGTTTTGCAGAAACCAATCGCGAAATCAATCCTGGAAATACGGAATGTTTTAAAATAGACTTTAAATGCTCTAAAATGGACTTTATCAATCTGCTGGATCAAGCGCTCGATTAAACCCTCGCTAATTTCTTGATATCTTTTTTCAAGGCGACCGGGCGAGGTGTTCGATAAAGAGTCATTCGAGGACACAGGCACTGTTTGGTAAAACCCGATCGAACGAGCGAAAGCGACCGAGGACCGAGGCGCGAGGCGCGAGTGGAGAGTACTCAGAAAGATTGCAACGACGCTGAAGAGTAATTACGTACATCAAGAGGGAGACGGTCCCTTTTTACAGACACGTGAAAGGAACACAAAAGGCCCTCGTCGGACATTGTAATCGTTGATTACGCTCGCTGTACGTGCGTAGGTATCCGGCACTCCATCCAATCGTAACTCATAACTTTTACGACGCTTTCGTGAAGGTACCTTATTAACATTCAGCCGCACTAATTTATCCTCGGGAGAACTGACTTTTAATTGGGAGGTATCGGAGTAACGACGTCGTATTATACCTTCTCGTTTCGAATCGTAACGCACGTGACTATAAACGATACGGAAACTCGTGGATTTTCTGACGGATCAAGTTTATGTGTACGGTACCCGATGGCGCGTTAATATTGATAAACGTATTAAGAATCCAATTTAATTTGATAACAAATTGAATGCGACGAGATCCACCGGTTGATCGTGAAAGATCCCCGCTTTCGGAAACGACGCGCACGAAACGTCGGAAATTGTCTCCGCGAGGGATCGTCAACGTCCAGCCCTTTCTCTCTCCTCCTCGATCGAGGGTAATCCAGGATAATCGCGCGACTCGATCTAAGATAATGGAAGTACACGGGCCTCGTTGTCGATCATCGTCATATTACGAAGTCCGGATCGCGAGCGCGTCGTTATATACCGTCGCGCGTCTCTAAACGTTCCGCGAAATGATCCTCCCCGGTGATTACACCTCTCCGGGGCCAGTTCAATGCCAGGTTCGTCGTACGGCCCCGTCGGGGCTCCCACACGCGAGAGCTGAGCGTATAATCGTCGATGATGCGTCTCGTCGCGCGAAATATCTTTTGTACCCGGCGAATATTTCCGCGCGACGACGCGGGGCGCGGCTAATGGCGGCGGCGGCGATCGTAAAACGCGACAGTTTTAAAACGCGCTTTTCACCTCGTTTAAAAGGCGTCGTCGCGGGAACGGCGCGGAACGGCGGCGAGCGACGCGATATTATTCACCCGATAACGACCGCCGTCATTAAACACAACAATCTCTCGGTACTCGGCGAGAGATTAAGCTCCTCTCCTCTTACCGCGTCGCGCGATCGTACCATATTTTTCCGATTGTCCGAGGATATAAGGACCATCTTTACGGCGAGAAGAAAAATTCAGTTCGAAAATATTTTCCCGAGGACATAGAATGAAAATTGGGTCGCGTCCAGCTTTCGTCTGGAAAAATTGTCAGTGATGTCAAAACTAAGAAATATTAGGGATAATATAGGGATAATTCTAATTTCTAATACATTAGTTCTCTTTGTGAATTCTTCGATCCTTGTTGATCATCCCTTAGGAAAATAACGTCCCATGAGAAATGGTTTCAGGTCTACGGAAATGAGATCAATGACGCTTGCTGGAGCATGCCTATATATTGTTCGTGACGGTCGCAAAGTGGAGCAAAGTACGAGGCATAACGGAATGGTCATTCGCGAGATGAACTCCGGGCGAGCCGTTAAAAAGGGTGGGGAGGGAGACTCGCCTATTAATCCACCGAGACATCGGTAAATCATTGCCGGTCCAGCGACTATCAAGCGGAAATTCTCGCGACTCGGCTCGGCTCGGCTCGTATCTCGAGCCGATTCTCTACGCTCGTTTACCGATATCTCTCTCTCTCCGCGACGATATCTCTTCGGGAATCCGGTAATCTTTGTCCGCGAGAGAGCATGCCAATTTTTCACGTCAATTATGTTCCGGATGAAATCAAACGAAGGGGCACCGCCGAGATCGCGGACGGGAAATTCGATTTTAAGCGAGAAAGTTCCGGCAAGCGCACGTTCGGATATGTTTCTTAGAAAGTTACGATTTATATGCATTGCGCCAGCACGAACGTTACGAGAATACATACTCGGAATATTTAAGAGTTGATCCTCTCCGCTGCACGCGCGCGACGTTCGTCCTTTTGGGGTACGGGCTCGGAACGGGCCGAATTTCGAAGCGTTCGACAGACAGGCATCTGCGCGCCTGCAGAGATATTACTTTATGTAAAATCTAGAATCACGCCCGCGAACAATGGCTGAAAAGTGAAAGGGTTGAGCGTCCTCAGAGTCGCGACCCTCTCGCGACGCGACGCGGGCGAGCGATCGCGCCGATGAAAGCTTATCTCGACGGTCTCTCTCTTTTGAGTATCGGACCGTCACCGCACACCGTCATCGCGTATACTATAACGACCGCCCGCTAACGAGATCCTGTTACGATGGCTGACAGTTGTCTGAACGCGTGTTTCGATCCGCGAGGCTGCGTCGTTCGCGCGTTACGCGCGTGTATTCTTCGCCGAAAGAATCTTGTTATAGCTTTTATATCACGGGGAGACCGAATTCGCAAACGCGCTTTCGGAATCGTATAATTGTATTCTAATTATTCCCATTCCTGTTCTTAGTCGACATTTTTACGGATCTTATTCTTTTATCGTGTGAGGTATACGCGTTCAGCTTTAAACCGACAAAATTTATAAGTTTATTATGATCTTTGGCTGTTTATACAATACTCGTGCGTATGAAGAAGAGTTATATACATCTACGACGTATACAAAAGTATATCACCCCTGGGCAATAAATTCTTTACAAAATGATTTAATAAGAATGCATCAAAATTTAAATCGCTTATCGATTTAAGTATGTGAATTTGTTAAGAACGCGTGTTTTGTTAACCATATTTACTTTCGAGACGTATCTGTGTTACTTATTGTTTTGATACTTTTGATGGATCATCGAGACGAGGTTCGAGCGGACGAAAAATCATCGAGGAGTGTCGCTATTTAGGCGCGTTACAGTGAGTAAAACAATCCGAAACGAAAATGAAGAGTTAGATAGACGTGGCGCACGTTCGCTAGATTTTTGTCGAAGTACTTTTCCTGTAATCAATCGCGTTTCTATCATTAATTAAACATCTAAACAAAAACTATCGATTTTAATTGTCTGACCGGTTCACGTCCTGCCGACTCCATAGATTTATCTTTCCAACTATAACTGTTTGGAAAAAATTTATAAAATTCATACAATAATATTATTATTAGGCTACCAAGATCCAGGCTGGACAGTGAATGATGTTTTTTCTCTCCAATTGATTATACAAAATAACTATAAACTTTTATGCTTTACAGTTTGATAAATAATAAAATTTTGTAATTATTATACGCTCTTATGTTCCGACTCGGGAATATTTATTATCTCGAAACTAATAATCGTGCGGCGTTCATCACGACGAATTGTCCATTATACTAAACTCGTCGGGGTGAGCCACGGCGAGTTGCCGTTTAATTGAATAATTACTCACCGGAACGGAGCAAGCCGCAGTCGTTAAGTATCAGAGATAATTGCGCCCCGGCTCGACTCGCCGGGATAATCTTGTATCGTTCGCTCGTCCTTCCGCGATAATAGCGCGATCACGAGTGCGAATCGATCTCGCCTTCTCCTTATCGGGGGGAAAATCACCCGCGACGGGACCTCGTCCTTTGAATCGTGAATAGTCCTCCGGACGGAAACGTTCCTCTCCTTCCTCGCGCGACACGACTCCGCGCCGCTTCACGTCTCATTTCGCGGCTCATAACACCTACCGGCTCGCATAATTGGTTCGCCCGAGTCTCTCTCGGGGTCGCACGGAGAAGATCGGGCTCGAGGATCTGAACGAGTACTCCGGCCGTGGATCGAGTACTACTTGCGCGATCCTTCCCCGGCACAGGCACAGCGCGGCACAGCGAGCGGCGTGGCGGAGAACGCGTGCTGGAAGAGCGAGATTTCTTCTCGGAGCGAAACCTGATCGCCTGGGCGAGCTGCTCGCGCTCGGTCACGCCAGCGCGCGATTGCGATCTTGATGGAATAATTTCCGCCGAACTCTTTCGCCGCCGCGTGCCCGAGTTTTAAACGAGTCGCGGCCGTTCGGCGCGACTGAACGCGAGGATCCCGCTCTCGAGCCTCCGAGCTCTCTAAGGATACGTTCCCGAGACGTACGATCGTCCAAGATCGCGCCCTCGATCCTTAATGCGTAGCGTTAATTGCCGCTTCAACGAATCTCACGACGTCGAACTTATAGCTCAACTGTGTTCCGCTCGGATGCGCCTGCAGACGGTCGGCGTTCTTGTTCTACTGGAGAACCTGTCATCCGATCCAACGTCCGAGATAAAAGCGAGCTACCGAGGTGCATTATTCGATGATCCCTCGAGCGCCCGTTTTTGTATGTCGTATAAAGATCCTCAGATTCTTCAGCATTCGTACGGTCGATTTGTCATATATATAATCCGATTTTCTTAAATCCTAAATCTTTTCCAACGAGCGGCAAGATCGGTATTGCTGACGACGACGATCTCGGCATAGAAGACCGAAGGACTCTGCTGAAGCTTAAAAACCGCTAGATCTCTATCCGCCACTCGCCAGGCTCCAAGACTATCGCCTTTTCCTTTCTGGACGAGCTCTTCGGGGAACCAACGGCGCTTCTTGATCAAAGAGCGAGCGGTATACTTCGCGCAGAGCGACTTCGTCAAAGTCGTCCGGGTGAAGAAGCCTGATGGTCCCGGCGGAATCGAGCTCCCGGAGGATGGAAGAAAAAAAAAACAAACAGACTCTCGCGGCACCTTTCACCGGTGGGGGCACTTCCCGGAGTGTCCTGCGGCGTCCTCGTATCTCGCGGCAAGAAGAAGAACGTCGGAGGAGATGTGTCGCCGGAGACTCGGGGGCACTCTTCCACAACGGAGCTCTTTCCCTCAACGGGGGACGCGGAAATGACCTCGTTGGAGAACGGTTGCTCCTCCTCGTGGTGTTATCGGAGGGCCCTGGGAACGCTGCGAAACCGACCGGCGCGGCGTGTTGGTACAGAATGATCGCGGCAGGGTCCACGAGCCTATGGTCCCTCTCTTTTCGCTCTCCCTCCCGCTCCTCTCCTCCCCCCTCGTTCTGTCTCTCTCCTGCTCTCTGTGGTAGTCGCGTACCCCTTCTCTGTCTCGTCGACCAGCGCTTCTCTCTCTCTCCCTTGCCCTCGCACTCGATCTCGTTCTCTCGCTCCCTCTCTCGCTTTCTCTCTCTCTTTCTCTCTATCTCTCTTACCGTAGGCCCGCGGCTCTTTCTCTCGGAGAGGGAACCCCTCGATGGTCGCACGAAACCCGCCGGCTGCTTCTCTCCCCTGCTGCTTTTCTGCCTTTCCGTTCATCTCTCTTCCGTTGCTCCGCTCGCCGTATCTTCTCACTCTCTCTTTCTCTCTTTGCCTTACTCGTTTTCTTTCCCTCTCTCCCTTTGCCGCGCGGTGGCTGGTTCATTGGTTTCATCGGTGCACCGGCCCGGGCTCTCCGTATTCTTTTCTCTAATTATACCGTTACGTGCAATCGCCCGTGTCAATTAGCAGCTCCTTTCTTTCGTTCCTCCTCTGCGCGCGCTTCTTTTTTTTTTTCTCTCGCCACTCTGGCTGGAGATCCGACGTGGCGTGCAACCCCTTCGAAGGGATCGCTGCGCTGCGCGAGGGAAGGGAGAGGAGGTCGAGGAAGCAGGGCAAGGGGTTGCGGCGCGCGCGATCGGACCCGCCAATTAATCCTCCGCACTCCGCATCCTTCGAGCCGCTCCGCTCGTGTAACAAGGCCGCCACTCGAGCAGGGATACCCGAAAATCCTGAAGACTTCTTTCAGGGCCCGATGGGGATTAGTGTGTCACACAAATATATAATATCTAAAATGTTTAACACAACTTAATTAAATTTGCAGCATACGAAACACGAGATTCAAGATAAATATTTAATATAATATATTGAGTACTATATTGATGTAAGTGTTTAAAATATGTTTATAAATCACTTTAAGAATAATATGTATACATATAAGTAAAAAATTTTCTTTCTTCTCGCTAAATAAATCAAATAAATCGGCGAAAAAGACCGTAAAAAATTATTCTTTTCAACAGAGGATACAATCAGAATTTCATTTTTCCGTCTCAGAATCTCATTTCATTTTCAAAGAGCTTATTTTAGAATCCTTAGAGATCCTCATTATTCTCTCCATTTGGCATTGCATTTAACCGTGAAGATATGGTTTTCCAATTCCATTCACCTTTTTGTACGGATGTCCGACCCCCTCGGAACAAAGATATTACTCGCCTAAAATCCAATGTTACAGAGTCGTATAATAAAATCATGTAAAAAGTGTAATATTGCGCATAACGATAAAAATTAGCAGAATGACACGAGCGGAGCAAATTCGTTCAAAAATTCACAAATCTAATCTACGGTTCCAATTATAATAGAAAAATTACATTATCAATTATATCATTTATATTAATTATAATTTGTTATAAAAATTCACAATTCTTTAATTTTAATATTTAGGAGATACAGATCTCCAATTGGCCACAAACGAGGGTGATTATTCTGTACCATTCTTAACCACTTACGAGAATGTGACGTGACAAGTTTATGGACAACCCCGGCTAAATTCCGATTAATCTAAATCTAATTAACGATTAACTCAAGAACTGCTTACAGCAAAATTTTTAACTGTACGATTCGTTGTCCCCGATCTAATTTATTTCTTTCATATGTTAAATAAGAACTAATAATTCTATCCATGTTATAAATTATAAATAATAAGGCGTTACTTATGATAAGTTAATCAGAGATTAAGTTAATCGGAGCCGAAGTCACCCTCTATCCGTCCTCCTTTCTCCGGTGGACCATCCGGCGCCCGAGCGCAGCTGCGCTATAGTTCCATCGCGATGATCGCGTTCGATATCGAACACGCGACGGAGATCGACGGACAGGAAAAGAGGGGGGGGGAGGGCGTTTAGCGTTAAATGCGCGGCGTGATTGCGGGGCCGTCGTCCGTAATCGGGGCTTTACCGCGCGCGACGATAAACCAGCCGCCATTTATGAAAGAGAAACAAAAATCCGCCGCTCGTTAGAGCCCCCGGCCGCGCGCGATGAGGAGATACGGTTTATTCATCGGCGCTTTTTCTTTCTCGATCGCCTCTCTTCCCTTTAATTATACCGTTACGCGCGATCGCCCCCTTCCCCCTCCCATCCACCCTCCTTAATTGGCTTCTTCCATTGCGGAGAGCAATGCCGATCGCTCCCGCCGCGGGCCGATTTCACCGCGGGCCCCCGCTATATATCTGCCGACGAATCTCGGGCGAAAACTCCCCGCGGATCGGCGGCGTCACGTTCCCGATCAACGTGCTCACACGTGTCGCGAGCGTAAATCGATAATCCGTTACGTCATCGTGTAACGCGTCGCTTTGACGATGTCGACTGGTCGACGATACCGGCCGCTTCTCTCCCATGTCCCCCCCTCCCCCGCTGCGTATACTATCTTTGTATGGGAGAAACGTATCGCCGCGTCGCGACACAAACCCGTCGAGATATACCCGTTAAGTATCCCCGCGCGCGCCAATACGGTAATCACCATCGATTAATCTGTACCCTCTCACCGCTTTCCTCTCCCCCCCAATAGAAGTGCGATCGATCACCTTAATTGCGGCAGATTCTGTTCCCTTTTCTCGACCACCGCTCAACGGGGTAACATTAATTGAAGGCCTTTACGCCACGAAACGTTGCCACCGAGAAAAATGTTAGACTCGGCCTCCGATCGTTATCGCGTCCCTCGCGCGTTTTTCTTTCCCGCAGGAAATCGTCTCCCCATTATCGTGCCAGGCGACTCTTATCTCAGCCAAATGTTGTCAATTAAACACACGCGACAGGAAGGACGATTGACAAAGATTATAAACTTTCAGCTGCTAATTAAAGACATGTTTTATAAGTAAATGTAAAATGGAACTATGGATATACATATCGCCAGTCGAATACAACAACGGATAATTACAGAAAGATGCACGTGTATTTTTTCCCGTTATTACAGACATATGTTTCACTTTTTTTAATGTTTTCCATCGTTTTTCACTATTGTTCGCGATTGCAACGGGGTTTCGATCACGTCCCTATTACAAATTCCTCGTTTGTTAGAAATCTTACAGACGTAGGAAATACCTTAATGCTACCGATGTACAGTTTGGGTCTGACCTCGACAAAGTGGTGGAGCGCATTTACCGTAGCGATGACTTATCGCGAATGAGATATATAATTTAATTACATAGAAAAAATGTACAATTGATTCACGGAGTGTATCATTAGTTAATCCTAAGTTACACGATTCTCCGAACCTCGAAGAATCGCTTCAAGTAAAAGATCTGCCCTGCCGTCACGCAGACCAGTACCAGGGCTTCGAAGAACGCCCATATCACTACGCGGAAATTGGTACTCTCGTTGATCGCTCTGTGATTGCGATCGCGGACCTGAAAAATCAAGCAAGAGACGCTCGTGAACGTTTAGATCGGATCGGCAAATTGGAACATCAATGGAGGAAGCATACACTCGTCTTGCTTCTCCGTTAGTACCTGCATGTACTCCTGCTCGTTCTTCACACCCCACAAGCTGGTGCTCAGGTCTTTAATCATGTCGTCTAACTTCCCATGATTGGCATCGCCATCCTGACCCTCCGCACCAGCGTTATCCTCGGTTTGCTTCCGATTTTCGTCAATGTCCATATTGAACATCACCACTTTTGGCGTCATCGTGCTCTTCTGATTGCTGAAGCAATAGGTGTAAAGACCCGAGGTATGCGCGGCGAACGTATATTTCCCGCTGCTCTCCTGCTCACCTTGGTAGATTATTCTACCGTCAGGGCCGACTATCTTGACATCTATATCTAAGAATCCACCCTCCGCTATTTCAAATGTGAGGCCTGTAAACAAAATTACATCCTGATAGAAACGTACATTGATTTAAAATTTAGTTGTTTTTTTTTGAAAATAGTAATTTCCTCAATAACAGCAAAAAGTAGAAAATTTTAAGCAAACATGATAGAATTAAATGATCATTTAACTTTACTTTGGCATACAATCAGCGGAGTAAAACATCTAGGGTAAAATAAAGTAAAATAATCTCAAACATATATTACGTAAAATTTATATATTGTTGTATAGATAAATTTTCATGAAATAGAACTTGTGTTTTTATACAAAAATTTGTATAAAAATCCCGTAAGTAAAAAAAGTAAGAAAATCGGTAAAGTAGCAATTATTTTAAAAAAGTAAAGAAATCGACAAAGTAGCAATTGATAAAACAAATGACAGGATTAATCTAAATTGGATGCGCTAATAAATTACAGCGTCGTTAAAAAAAACGCTCGCTTAAATTGCCACGGCAGTGACGAAACGCAGTAGGAAAACTAACCCATCTTGGTGCCGAATTCAACCTTATCGAAGAAACATTCCTCGGCGTGGGCGTCTACGGTGATGAAGTAGCAACGCACGCTGACGATAGATACGACGAGGAATACGCACGAGCTGAGCCACCTCATTTTCTTCGTTCGAATTTTACCGTACAATCATAAAAATGACATATGCTTTTATCTCCCCGTGGCCCGTACGCACCGATCGCTCGCCAGTTCGCACTTCACAGCGGCATGTTGCTACCGCAGCGCCACGTATTCACGTCGCCACGTATCAAACTCGGAGACGAGAGGCCCTTTAAAAGAGGGTCGCCAACTTGTCACGCGACTTGGTAGCGGTGGACTCCGATTGGCTGAAGTTCTGAATGTCAAATTTGGACACCTATGATGCCATATGATCTGTTGGTTATATGCAGCGAGATATAATTATATAATTATATTAAATTAAATATTATATTTTTAAATATCTAACGTTGGTAAGTAAGTTTATTCTCAATTAAAATACTAAATAATAACTATAATTGTTAAAAATATAATTAAAAGTCGTAAACTGATTTATAAAATAAAAATATCTGGTTCAGTGGAAAAATTCGATTCAAAATTAAGATACAGGGATCAATTTAATCCTTTCACGTCCTATTTCTTTCGAAAAGAAGAGTGTATAAAGTTCAATTATTTTGTTTGAAATCACTCAACTCGAAAGTGATGTAAAAATAAAAGCAAATAATACTAAAAGTTCTAAAATAACGATTTCAAATATTAAGATCTCTTCGAATCATGATGAAAATTTGCCTGGAATCTCCGATTTGGACGAAATAAAAAATTTTAAAATTAAAATAATCTATAAATTGACACGGCAGGAACGTTTTAATGTAAATCGGCCCCTTTATTCATTCCGATTAAATTAAATTAAACTACATAATATTGTTAAGTTTCAGCCAAATCGGTGAGGAGGCCACTGATTCTTCAGATTTACCAATAATAATATTAATCTTGCAATTAACGTTGTCAATCATTTCGCCCCGACCGCGTTTTCCTTTCCGCTCGATTATACCTCGCCAGAACTACAAAAACTTTTTGCGCAGCCTGCTGTCTGCTGCCCGCAGCCGATCCATCTATCTTTCATGTCCACGCGATCGCCAAGACAGAACCTCGCCAATCACATTCGGTCACGCATCTCCTTTACTCCTTCCCCTTTCTATGCGCATGCAACCCGAGCACGCTCGCGTCTTTCGATCGATGTTGACGTGGGTCGTGTTTATGTCCCGCGTTGTTTTTGTCTCCCGCGCAAAAACGCAGAAACGATTCTCTCTCTCTCTTTCTCTCGAGGAAGGTTAAGGAAGGAACGACAACATCCCCGGGGCTCCGAGCTCCGAGGCCGATCGCCGACTCGCTCGTTATCGTTGCCCTTTGCGCTCCGGATGTGCGCGAGCGCGCGACTATGGCAACGATAGAGGTCACGTTCCCGTCGGACGGGTCGCCCGGGAAAATCCTGAAATGGAGGGTACGCTCGGACACAATGGTCGCAGCGGGCAGAATATTGCTGTTATACCAGAACGCGTCGCTGGCCGCCGCCGCCGACGACGACGAGGAGGCCAAGGAGCCCGAGAAGAAGCTGCGGGCAACGAGTTTCGGCCGCGTCAAGCAGCTCCTGGTCAAGGAGGGTGATGTCATCCAGCCTGGGTATGCATCCTTCCCGCAGTTTTTGTTTGGATGACAGTTACGTGGACTCTCATGTCGTAGCGTCGTCATGCTCAAAAATCTGCAAAATAACCAACTCTTAAGCGTCTTCGGACGAAGAATATGTATATATTTTTTTGTTTACCTTGCGTTAGACGAGGATTCTGTGAAGATTCAAAGATCTTAAACTTGTATCCATAGCGTAAACTGACAGATCTTCAGTTTTTGAGTCAAATGATAAAGAGCGTCTTCTACTGCTCCATTTCTAAAAGTAGAAAAAAATTGTATATCTTTAAAAACAAATATTTGATTTTCAATATTATGACATGAGGATTTTAGATAATAATTATATCGTGTTTGAAAATATACCTTTTCAAATGAAGCAGTTTTGTATTGTGTCATTTATTCAAAATATACTTGAATTTTGTGATATCTGCATAGTCGGTTAGTGTTCCAGGCAAGTGATAGCTCTACTGGAAGGGTGTACACATCCCACTGTGATGATAGACTTGTGCGCAGAATGCGGGGCCGACTTGAGGGTGCAAGAAACCAGCAAGGATGGAAACACGGCCGGAGTATCTCAGGCCAGCGTGCCCATGGTGCACAGCATACCAGAGCTGAAAGTATGTCCGGAATTAGCAGAGAAAATTGGGAAAGAGGATAAGCAACGTCTTTTAATGGATCGAAAGTTAGTGCTACTTGTGGATCTTGATCAAACAATCGTTCATACCACAAACGATAATATTCCACCTAATTTGAAGGTACGTTGACATTTTATTACGCCGATATAATTCTCCACAAAAACTATCAAAATTGTGAGCGTTATTGCAAAACAATCAAATGTGATCATGTTTTTTCTTTTTAAGGACGTTTTCCATTTTCAATTGTACGGGCCGAACTCTCCGTGGTATCACACCAGATTAAGACCAAACACCCGGCATTTTCTCTCGGAAATGAGCCGACTGTATGAATTACATATTTGCACTTTCGGAGCAAGAATTTATGCGCACACTGTTGCGTCATTGTTAGATAAGGATGGAGTTCTGTTCTCGCACAGGATACTTTCTAGAGACGAATGTTTCGATCCAGCATCTAAAACTGCAAATCTCAAGTATTTATAAATTATCTTAAATTTTACGTAATATTATTATAGGGATAAATATCTAAAGATTAATTTTGTATTATATTATTTATTGCAGAGCTCTATTTCCATGTGGCGATGACTTAGTATGTATTATAGACGATAGGGAAGACGTGTGGCAAGGGTGTGGAAATCTGGTTCAGGTTAAACCCTATCATTTTTTCCGTCACACTGGAAACATTAATGCACCACCAGGTTTGGAAAAGGCTGATGCACTACGTTTGCCGGAGCCGGCGAATGCAAATGAATCCTGTACAAATGATTCGCAAAGTAAAGATAATAAGAATGATGCACCAGAACCTGAGACACCATTAAATGAAGCCAAACAATCGGACCCTTCTGTGGATCCCTCTATGGATCCCTCTGTGGATCCCTCTATGGACCCCTCTGTGAATCCCTCTGTGGATCCCTCTGTGAATCCCTCTATGGATTCCTCTGTGGATCCCTCTATGGATTCCTCTGTGGATCCCTCCGTGAAAGAAACAAATTATGAAGATAAGAAAGACGAAAAGACTGAGAACGAGGTGAAAGAAACGAAGAATGGGAAAGATGAAAATACCAAAGCGAATGCTAAAGAAGATGTTGAATCCAGTGTTGAATCTAATACTGCGAAAGAAGATGATAAAACTGATAAGGAAGTGACGGAAGTTGCACCATCTGTGAAAACAGATAAAGACAGTAAGCAAGCGACACCAAAGGAAAATAACATAATAGATGAAGATGCTGATGATTATCTACTATATCTGGAAGATATTCTTCGGAGAATTCATACAGAGTTTTACGCTACGCACGACCAAGAGAACGCTCGAAAATCTTTGCGGGATATAATCCCACGGGTGCGCTCTCAAGTTCTGAAAGGATTATGCTTGACTTTTAGCGGCTTGATACCCACTCATCAAAAGCTTCACCAAAGCCGCGCATATAAAGTCGCGAGAGCATTCGGAGCGGAAGTGACTCAAGTAACGAATTTGATATTTGATATTTTTATTTATATTTTATATTTCTATAAATAACAACAGAATTTTGTCAGGATTTAACAGAGAAAACTACGCATCTAGTTGCTATTAGAAAAGGTACAGCGAAAGCAAACGCGGCTAGAAAAGTTGCAAACATTAAAATCGTAAATTCGGATTGGTTGTGGACGTGCGCAGAACGCTGGGAGCATGTGGATGAGCGCTTGTTTCCTCTCACGTCACAGGTATAAATGCCACAATTTTGCGACATTAAGTTACGTTATTTGAGCAATTATTTTTACGATAATTGTTTGAAACGTACGTTGTCTCGGCATTAATAATAAACATGAAGTATCATAGGCACGCGGATCAAGAGTACCACCACCGCACTGTAGTAGTCCGGAACGCGTTGAGGATGTAGAAAGCGACAGTACAAACTCTTTTGCCAACTCTATTAATCCATTAATGTCATTCACTCAAGAGGAGATCGAATTTATGGATAAGGAAGTAGACGAGGACATGGAAGATATGATTTTCGAAGACGAGGAAGATGCGGAAGAATGTGGTACGAGGATACGTCGTCGGAGTTCCGATTCTGAAGATTCTGTGAATGGTAAAGCCCATTTTAGGCGACTTGTAATATGCGACAAGATTCAGATGCAATTCTTTCTTTAATTTAAAAAATCAGGATACGTGTACACACATACTGGAACATCTAAAATTGTATCTTATTTTATTACATCAAAGTGTCCTAGATGGACCATAGTTTCCAAATTGCTTTCATTACAGTTACCATTTTTACGGGAAGAAGTTGTAAGCTTCTTGCCCATTCTAGAGGATCAAATTTATTTTTAAAATTTATCTATTGTTTGAAAATTTCTATCCTCCAAGGAACGACACTATCGTAATTTGTTTATTATGATATCACGAGAATTAAATTTTATATTTTGTAGACTGCTTCAGGCAGAATGGAATATTTTTTCATTCAATTCTTCATATTGTGTATGCAGTGCAGAGTGTCAAGACCAGGAATCAAACCCAGATTTTTGTTTTACAGGCGGTTATTCTAACATTGAGCTACCCGATATCTATCCATGATTCTTTAAATAAATTATAGGCTACTTAAAAAATATACTTTAACTTATCAAAAAGTATAACTTTCGAGTATAACTTTATACTTACAAGATTAAACACACACAGCTTTTCTTATGTTACAGATATAGGTGAATTGGGTGTTTCAAAAAGGAAGAAGAGAAAGGTTTACAATGGCAGCTCTGATAAAGGTTCTTCGAAGGATAAAGATGACAATCGTGACAGTGATGACGATGATAATAACGACAGCGATGACGATGATAATAACGACAGCAATGACGATGATAATAACGACAGCGATGACGATGATCTTGTTGCGCGTTTTAGGAGAGGAGGAGATTTACCCGATGATTTAGATTTAGGCGATAACTCACAAGATTCTGTGGACGATCTTGAGGAAGATAACGAAGATGATAGAGAATGGAATGCGTTGGGTGCTGCACTTGAAAGAGAGTTCCTTTCTGAGTGACATGTATTTGAATATTAGTATTTGACTATTGGATAATTCACTCTCAGGATGTTTTGCGTTATTCATAAATTTCAAGTTCGATAACCGAAGCAGGGTTATTGAGAATAATAATAAACGTTACATATTTGTGTACTCTGGTAAAATCAGAGTAAGATATTATAGAAATATTAAAGATTTGAAAAGAGTAGATTGAAATAATTAAATTATGAAACGAGAGAACATATAAAGATGAAAAAAAAAGATTCTATATCGAACAATGGTTCTATATTGAATTTTCAAATTTTGCACATATATACATATAAGCGCATGATCAGTCGTTAGCCTTACGTGAAAGATAAATATAAGTAATTATTCTTCTTTAAAAGAGTAATTTGTGGATAGTATCATAGCACTGTGAATAACACATGTGCCATTGAACATATTTGCGAGATATTTCTCATGCGAGCGAATCTGTCGAAAACCGATTTTATCTTTATGTATAATACTAGAGAATGAGAAATTTATTTTCTAATATTTTTAGAGCTATCGCATTAACGTTGATGATCACAAGCAAGCTTTTGTATTGAAATCCCAGAATGTATCAGAAAATGTGAGAATAAAACTTTGTAGTACATATAACTTGCAATGTACAGTTTCCATTGAATATTTACAATTTATTAATTATCAAGTTTTTCTGAGTACAAGTACTGTTCTATACCGACGGAACGGTGTCTGGTTGTGGGTCATCAGGATTTTCGTAATACTTTAGATAACTCTTCTTATGAGTGAAGTCTCGTATACCTTCCAGTCTTCCTCTTCGTGGTGCTTTCGAGTAATCAAAGGTCGAATCTTCTTTGCCATATAACATGTTCTCTTCCTCCATATCCTCCCTAATTTTACAAAGAGATATAAAATGAAGATTTAAATGTATTTAGACAGGTCATAAACGTTCCTAGGGTAGTCATGTGAAATATTTAACCGTATATTATATACCTATATCTACTTGCGACAACTTCTTTTCCTGTGACTGGATCTACTATATCGCCTAGAGGATATACCACCTCGACAACCTACACAAGTTTTTAGATTTAATAAAAATACAGAAATTATTTATCAAGTTTATTATCAAAGTTTATTTGCTAGAATTTAATCTTTCTCTCGTAACGCGGCATCGCTATGGCAGTAATCAAATATTACTGCGTAAAACAACCCATACCTCGTGCGTGATCAGGCGCGTTAATTTCTCTGGTAGTGTCTTTATCAAAATCACATCGCCGGTTTTGCACAGCTTCTCCGGATCATGAGCATAAACGAAATTGTTCTCTTTGAAATACTGTTGAGCAAAAGGAGGAAATATAACCTCAATTAGGAATTTATCCAAATAAATATTATTGCACGATATACGACAGATATATGTGTATATATTAACCATGTGAATGTAATTATCGAATTCCAATCGTGGTACTCTCACTTTGGCAGCATTCTGCTTCGACGAAGGCACACATGTGCCCAGAAAATACCGCAACACGGTCTTACTCGCTCTCTTCGCGGCCATCTTCAAACGGAAACTACTAAACTGTTAAATGTTAACTGCTTATGTATTATCAGTTCAATATTTGAAACACAAATAAAAAATGTAAACATCACTTTTTATTTTAATAATTATTATAATCAAGAGCGTAACTGTACGGTACAGTGAGTACAGACGAAAAGTCAGAAAACAATTTTTAATGTACACAAGCTTTTATAATAAACTTTACAGCTCTTATAATAAGCTTTATTTTTTAGCTTGACAATGTGGACAAAACATGTACCTAAATGTTTGATTATACTATGATCGAGCAATTAGAAGCAAAGCTAACTGACTTACCTATTATATAGCAAGATTCAAACAATATGTCAATATTTTTATTTAGTATAAAGGTTTACATGTCTCAGACCCTCCCCAAACAATTAATAATAATTGTGTTTAAACGTTCCATTTTAAGAAATGTTA
The DNA here is from genome assembly GCF_030848805.1 of Temnothorax longispinosus. Taxonomy (NCBI): domain Eukaryota; kingdom Metazoa; phylum Arthropoda; class Insecta; order Hymenoptera; family Formicidae; genus Temnothorax; species Temnothorax longispinosus. The sequence goes on from NC_092359.1 coordinate 1,507,591, forward strand.
ATAATAAGAGTCACGATTCAATGAACAAATAACATACACGATTGCAATATGATCTTGTAATTCTAATTACATTAGTAGTTTTCTGATTTTTTAATCACTGTGTGTACATTAGTAGTTTTCTGATTTTTTAATCACTGTGTGTACATTCAAGTCCAACGTGGATAACAGTGGACAGGCAGGATCTACATCCTACGATATACTTTCGGACTTTGGTAATTTGCGAGATTACGTTCTTATGGAGATTACCACGAATAACATAATAGTCTTAACAAAGATATTAGAATATATTAATAAATAGATGCATTTTTGACGAGGAATTATATTTCGCATTGTTATACATAACGTAAAGCGGTTTTATGATCTAGACACTAATCTTCTTACGAATGTAATTTACTAATTACTTTATGAACTATTTACTAATTAACGTAGTACCACCAGTTAAATTCTGGATTAAAAATTATTTGGATATTTGATTATTTAGTATTCGAATAAAAATCGAATATATTTATAATTCTAGTCTGTACATAATCTATTTTAAATATATATTTTATGTAGAATAAATTATTATAGGATTTGTAGAAATAATCTTTAAATATAATACACATAATATATATCTATAATTCTTACACACAAAATTGTTATTGAAACATGCTTTAGACATTTTGTGCAACGCTGATATATGGAAATAAATCACGAAATAAAAAATAGACACATATTAATTAATAACATAATAGATATTTAAGAAAACGGTTTTTATATTTTTTAAACTCACAATCGATCAAAGAAATATTAATTTATTATACATGATTTATATATTCCTGATCTTTCATATCTATCACCCTGATTCTTTGTAGTAAACGGTGAAGAATTAACCATTCTTAAAGCAACTAATATGTTATGAATTATTAAAAGACAATGTGGATCTATTTTTTTATTTGCATTTTTTTGCACTTTTATTTACATTTCATGATTTTGAGAAATTTGCGTATTACAAACATTAGTGCGAAATTCTCTGTTATATTTGATCTACATATTAAATTTACTAATACCTACTAATCACAAAATTTATAAAATTAATTTTCATTATAGAGATCATGATTAAAGTTGCTGCAAGTATCATTAAATGTTTTGTTACTGCAGATTATTTTTGTTTCGAAAAATCTCTTTTCGAGAAATTTACAAAAATGTTAAATGACGTGATTGGTAAGATTTGCAATTTAGATTATAAAAATTTAATTATTGATTGTACAAGCGCCTCTTCTAAATTATTTTATATTAAAAATACATGTCATTTTTCAATTGATTATTTATAAATAAATTTTACGAAATTTTAAAAAAGTTAAAAATGTCTCCTCTCTCTCTCTCTCTCTCTCTCTCTTTCTCCTACAAAATATAATTGTATTTTACGAAAACTTGGGAATTACCTAATGGATCATTATTTAAAAATTTTTTATTTCTTGATAATATTAGTTATTATTGGAAGTAGTCCAACAAAAATTTCTAATTGTTTATAGATCAAAGATATAACCAGATAAAACTGAGTACCGAATGCGGAATAGAAAGGAATTTACTTTAACATACCTTATATCTTCCAAAAAAATATTGATTAGGAAATGGTTTTGATTAAATAGTTGTTTTTTGATTATGTAAATTTTCTATTTATAGATATAAATAAGAGAATTAAAATTTTTTTGGAATAAAAAGTTTAAAAATGTTCAAATTTCAATCACGATATCGATATTAAAGTTATAATTCTACATATAATACAATATTTAAAGAATAAGTTTCTGTACCATATTCGCTAATTTTTATTATTTTTTCTTTTCTTTGCTAATATCACAATTCGGCGCATTCTGTCACGTGCCTTCTTGGCCGAATTTCACGCGTCTTTGACGTCAAAAGAATTTCTCGATGTTACTTGACTCTCCACTCGCGTGATCGCGTGAGGTCCACTGTTACCATGCGAGTGAGCACATTCTTGATTGAAAGGCGTTCTACGGTGGTCATTGCGGATTGGTCGAACGCGACGAGCCCCTGCTTGACCGGAATGACCTTCACGTTCTGGCTGGTCCCATTGGCGCCATTTACGAGCCTTACGCAAATTAATTTGCGCACAAGCAGCTTTATTTAATCGCTACTCTAAGCACCAATCAGAAGTGATTTTTTTTTTCGTAACCATATGTGACCATGTGTACATCTTCGCTTCTGAATTTAATGCGTAGTATAAATAAAAATAGACACGGAGAATGTCCTGGCTATGACGAAAGCTGATGATAAAATCGACCTGGTTCTAGACGCCATAAAAAATTCTCGTGGTAACTGACAAAATATCCAAAGTGTTCGTTCGTTCGAAATGTTCGTTTCTGTTAGTATATTGTTAAATAATGCATAAAAGATAAATATTAAACATCACTTGCGTAATATTCAAGGTCATCGCTTAGTGAAGCTAAATACTTAAGCGAAACGGAATTTTTTTCACGTAACAATATTGCTTTATTTTTAACATAATTTCTGTCTCCTTATAAATATCTAATAAAATATGAAGTAACTATAAAGATATAAAAAATAAAAATAGTATAATAATCGTATAATTACATAAATATACATAATAAAAAGAAAAAAATAGGAAGAAAGAAATTACTATATTAGATACTTGCGAAGAAAACATGCAATATGTATTGTAAGTTCAAGCTTAAAATTGTTTCTCTACTACTTTAGAGTAGCAAGGACAAATACATTATGTTTATTTATTTCTATACTTATTTCATTTTATCAGCAGTTAAACATAATGAGCGATTCACTAAGAAACTTTAGCAATATCGTTCGCAGTAGATAATTACAGTATTGGATGAAATATCCACCAGTAAATAAAAATACTACAAAATTCTACTTTATACGCTCTATGTTAAACATAGCGATTATAAAATTATAACAAATTGCAAAAACTAATAAATCGAAAGCGAAAAAGAAATATCGCGCTCGAATAATCTCATCGTCCTATCGTCATGTGCAATTTTCAACCTTGCCTGCGAAAGTATCGTTATTATAATCCGGCTTTAAATCTATATATATAAAATTACTCCGGATTGGATTCTCAGCTTAGCCACGCCAATGTAGTTCGTTGGTAACAGAGGACGGTGGTCGATTATCAGCGACGTAATGCAGTGATGTACATTACGATCACCGATAATCGTGATCGTAGATACACCGTGGAAGGCAATGGTGGGGCCGTTACGGGAGATCCGTGGGATTATCTGACATTTTTTTTGCGAGGAGCGAAAGGGTCTTTATCAAGATGTAAAGCGGGCCTACCGGAGATATCTGTATGTGATCGGTATCACGTAGACGAAAATGATGGCGTGAATCGATGCACGTTACTCGGGAAATTTCATCATGCGTGTACGCGCCGCGCCGAGCCGCGCCGCCCTTTCGTTGGAAGTGCTTCTCGCGAAATGAATCATTGTCCAGATATTTTTGCGTAGTGACTAAATCACGCCTAATATAATCTCTGCATGCCAAGTTCGGAACGTAATTGCGTCTGTATCTTCCTACGAGTACCTCAAATCCTTTTTGATAATAGAGGAGATTCGCGCAATTTGGACTTTCCGAAGTTTTCGTCTATGTATCTGTTATTCTTTTTTTCTTTCTTTTTCTTCTTCAAGGTAGATCTCGAACGGACTCATATGTTCAGCAGGTAGCCCGTCACGATTATTTTTACCGAACATTATCTGTGGCGTGTCCTTCTTACGCGGTGATATAAAAAAAAAAAATTCATAATGACAGTATGTGGTCTGTGACGCAACATTGACGGGTTATTAACAGGATACAGAAGCGGAGCGGGACGACCAATAAGAACCTCGCTTCCGTGGAGGCTCGACCGGGGCTCGGCTTCGTCACGTGCGTAATATCTTGAGAAACGCCTGACCAGCCGTCTTCAAGGAGTATCAATGGGAAAGGAAAGTTGTGTGGTGTGGCCGTTAGTTGATAAGATTAGCCGTTTATCTTGCCTCATCAAATGTTACGTTATATTGCAGATGACGAAATTACAACCGCCTCTTATCATAAATTCGTCACGAAGCAAGTTTACCGATTGAATCATATATTTTACTTTTTTTTTTGTTAATGATGTAACGAGATGTACATACATAGGAAAAAAAGAATATTCTTGATTTGAAAATATCTTTAGGTTCAACGTAGAAATCTTGAAATGAGATTATATTGCGTTAAACGAAGAAAACTTGCTTGAATAAAGTCACTTTATACAGTCAACCAAGAAAAAAAGTTAAAATATAAAGTTGAAATTCTTATAAGTATATAAGTTTTAATTTAATACTTCTATTTTTCTGTGTATATCTAATATACATATATTGCTAGTGGCACCATTGCACCGTTTGATTTTCCCTGAAACATCCCTTTCCTTCTATTAAGATCTAAATGTTTCCACTTATTTCAAGTTTCAAATAAATACATATCTATATTGATAATGTGTATTAATCTGTATTAACGTAATAGGTACATATTCAATATTAATTATTTAGTAGAATTAGTCCGTTAGTTGATGGAGTAATATTCTTTATATAATTTAAGTTATTTTAAGCAACCGTGGAATAAAATAAATTACGATGATTATACTCTGTGGAGTGTTACTTAAATTTCATTTATCATGTATAACCCAGGTAGACAAATAACACTAAAGTAGTGATTATTTTTGTCGATTTTACTTATACATATGATAAATTATGAATATGTGACATAAATATATTTGGCAAGTATTTAACATTAGATTTTTAGATACAGTCGAATGAAGATTACGTTAAAACGTTAGCTCAGATGGAACTTGTCAGTCGTGCATCGGTCACAGAAGCAATTTTATACAAAACAGCGGTTGAGAAGAGAATGTTATAAAGAACCGAACCCTTTTAAAGTACAAGATATTTATAGAGAGCAGAGATCAAAAGTTTTTACGCAACACTTTAAAAGATCTTTTCTTGTCTAGACATATCTGCAAAGGACGACTGCAATTTTTAAAGGTCTTAACGTTGTTCAAAGTCGTAGAGTCTATAAAAAAGTAGAATTGGATCTATATAAAGAAATAAAGATCTTGGAAGGTAGCCAGCACCTTAAAACGGAGTGGTTATCCAACACAGTATCCAAATTATATATAGACACTTAACATTGGTCAAAATAGACGGCATCGCTCCTTTTGAACTTCGCGTTATTTTATTCATCCATACAATATTTAAGCGAAATATAATAAAATAGTTTGACGGACTTCGAATCACACCTTAAGAAGACTCGAGCTATTCATAAATATCGCATTTCTTTATCCCACGCGTTCAGCAAAAGAAAAAAGAAAGATAGAAACATGCTTTAAATGTTCTCACGACAATATCAGAAAATGTCAATAGGCAGGCTCGAATTGTATTCTACAAATTTCCGATCCGCCTTTTCTACGCCTTCAATGTTGAAGCATTGGATATACGGGTAAGTGCAGACAAAGGACCTTTCTCCTACGTACGGAAAGTTTCGAGAGATTTGCGTCAGCCCGTTTAACGCCTTTCATCGACGACTCGCCCACTGTTCGTCGCCATGCCATATTTCTCGGAAGAAATATAAACGAGATAGCGTCGTATCACCTCGTACGAGCAATTGATATAATTAATAAATAAGCATTAATATTTTGTAATCTTATATTGACACCTGAGATTAAATTAAATAACCAGCAGCTCTTTAATTAACAACTTAACATAAGATATTTATGTAACGATAAATAGAATTATAGCAGGTAATAGTAGGTATAGATAATCTCGTTATCTCGTTTTTTTAATGTTTATCATAATATTATTAAAGTTAGTTACATTATATCATGCTGTTGTAATTCTTTCTTTCAAGTTATTTTCTGAAATGAATTTCTGCGAATACATGTTATTTTTCATGATATCTCATAAGAAAAAATCTTTCCCATTACTTTATTCTCAATTTTATACATAGAATAAAGAGAAAAATCGATTTGAACTAAAAAAGTATATGATTCCATTAAAAAATGTAGTTGCATCTTGCAAGTGCATTATTTAAAAAAATATAATCACAGAATGTATTTTTATAGATCGTATATTAAACGATGAAAGATTTCCTCTATTACTTTTTTCTATCTTAACTTAAAACAGTATTATAAGTTATCTAGAGCCCAGTTACTAGAATCAACCTATATACGTATATATTACGTACAAAATTATGTATAAAAGTAAAGTTACAAAACAATCTCTTAAAGTAAAATCCATTCGTATATAAAATTGATCGAAAACTAAGAGCGTTACTTATTTGTAATATTGTGGTGCAATCAAAGTGGTGCCAGCAAAGTTCTTACCTTTTGAACATTCCTTCTATTCGTATTCGCGAAAGTTATTTCGTATATTATACATGACCGGTTTCAACGCTATTGATTAACCGTATAAGTTTAACTTGTGACTGCTTCTCTATCTGCGGCCGTATCATGGGCGCAGAAAGATTTTGCTGAATCGTGTGGTTGCAGTTAACCGACATTGATAAAACCGGTCCTAAGCGGTGCAGCCTAGCCATTCAAGTCTATACAGTGATATTTTCATGATGCAGAAGAAACATCAATATGCAGCTTGATGTGTGAAGCTGATCGCTTTATGAAGTAAACGATTGTTTAAAGGTTTGCTACCTGCCACATCAAAGGATATAAGCAAAGTGAGCACGGACACTGATAGAACCGTAAATTGTAATCTTGTATAATCATAAAACTTTATGAAATATAATTTGCCTTATTATTGCCTTGTATAATTACAATACCAGTACGGACTGATATGTCGATATATGATAAATACATTCTCTCTCAATTGCTTGTAGAGAGGTACCTAGTTTTATCGCCACACTTTTGACTCTGCAGTTGCAATTTGGTGACTAATTGTAAGCTTATATGCATAGAATCGAATAAAGTTACAGCAATGTTAAAAATTCTGCATTAGAATATGAGCAATATACGGCAACAGTACTAATATTTACGCGGGTATTGAAGGATACTCGACTGGTCCGCAAAGACTAAAGAACTGGAAAGGCTAATAAACTCGGGCAAGAGATCAAGGTCCGAATATAAAGATGTGTCGATAGTATCGTACTTGACTCCTGTCGCGTAGCTATAATAGACCGTAGAGATGACCGTAATTGAGGTATTACGGATAAAATCTATCGCGCACATAGTATTAGTGACTATATCAAGTTGAGAATTGATCGAACGATTCGCCGCTTGCATAAGCGCGGCCTTGAATCTGGGAGAATAATACATTAATGACGAACGGGAATAACATATGGGAGATTTTATGTAAGAGTGAATCGATACCTCCCCCGTCCAGACTAATCTCTTAGCCGTGGCGAACAAAAAGAACGGCGATTTTCGAAAAAAAATATATAAGTAGCGTAATCGCGCATTCGACTTTTGCAGTCACGCGCCACTGTATCGCGGAAATCGCAAACTAGTCGCTCACATTGGAACGGAATCGCGCCGCTGGTTCTTTGCTACTGCTCACGGGTAACTTGCACACGATGTTTCATGTATATTATTTAATTATATATATTCATTATTTCATTAAAAAGTAAGTGTAGGTTTATGTTCAGCTAATGTAGAGTCTTAACTCGATTATATATTTATTTTGACAAAATAAACGAGTGTTTCTCTAGTCCTCAGAACAGTCTCAAATACAAATTCTGAATTATTCTAGATTAGTCGCAGGTATGTCTTCTCGATATAAATTCAAATTCTCATAAAAATTAATTATATATTTATATCTTTTTCTTTTAAATACATTCCTAAAATAATATCGTAGTATTTTATTGATTTTAATTTATGTCTTCAATTTTAGGCTATATTCAAAAGTTATTTATTATAATTAATAGGTTAAATTTTATATATTTTAATTAATGATTAATACAATATATTAAAATACTAGCTGGTTACCCGGGCTTCGCCCGGGAGTCATTTTTCTCCAAACGACTTCATTTGTTTCAATATCCTTAATAAAAAAAAATTCCTTTATCAGGCAATGAAGAGACATATAATGAGGCAATGAGAAGACATACAATAAGATAGATTTATATGGTGCTAAAAAAAATTTCCCAATTTTTTTTCTATAGTTCAAGACTTGAACTTTAAAATGCAACGTATATCATTTCAATATATTATTTATTTATTCTTGAGCAAAATTATGAATTTTCAAAGCAGGTGGCATATGTATGTATCTCGAGAACATAAAAAATTAATACATATTTATAAAAATATTACACTCGTATAACTTTTGAATGTAAAATCGACAAGATATTCTGAAATAGTTTACAATTCTGATATAAAACAAATTTATGCGTTTTAAGAAAACAAAAGCTATATATAAAACTCGATATTGAGTTATATATAATTTTTTGACTATATAAGCTTAGCCTTAAACTTAATTTCTGAACATTTATCGAGAGTTGAAATTAATTCAATTGACAATCTCTTCTTATACAAGGGTACATATGCCGCCTTTCTTGAAAGAAATAAAGTAATAAAAATTTGATTGTTTACTCATAAAATAATTTAGTAGAAAATCGAGAACACTAGCTAGCTCGAAGTTAGTCAATTTGGAAAATCGCCATTTATAGGCAATTGCCTCTTCCGAGTGTACTTGCACGTACTTCTGAATAAGTAAGCATAAATTTAACTCATTAGCACAAAAATTATCGATGTATCGTGTAACGCTAATCAGCGCGCTCGTGCGAGCTACACTGCACGTTACGCTATTTGCGAGGTATCGTCCGAAGGTCATCACATCATCATATTCGCTCTGTATTCGCTACTCGTTCTCCGTTTCGCTCGCGTCATGTCACGTGTCACGTGTCGTCACGCGTCACGTGGAGGCTCGTCCGGAGGCTCGACCAATCGTGCCGTAGAAAGGCGAAACGGACGGCGCCAGTACGAACGGCTACGTCGTCATTATACTTATTATTATCGTTTCTTCGAAGCTGTAATATGACCGGTTAGAGTTAGGCCGAGAAATTCTCGGAAGGCGAAGTCTCGCGTGCCTGACTCCCGGTCTCGGCATTTCTTGTGGAATTTCGGACTCCGTGACAGAACGAACACGTCATCGCCGTCGTACATGGATGTTCGCGTCGTGTTATATCGCACGAAATGTATGTTTCTCCATGCCTCAGCTGTCGCGAAATCTGAGACGAAGTTATCTCGTGATCTTGCAAATTCAGATCATATTGCATACGAAAAATTGCGTTTGATTTTGAAATTGTGCAAAGCACACCTCTCACACCTAAGAAAATCTTCAGGATACGATTTTCTATGGAAAATCATATTCTTCCGTATGCTTACAATTAGTGGAGAAGGACGTTTTTCTTTTTATTCGTTTGCTTTCAAAAGAATAAAATTAGAATTATGAATGGAACGAAGATAAGCACCGAGATAAACGGTAAAATAAATTTTTATCTGGGTAAAAAGAAAACTGAAATAAATTGAAAAAACCGCGAACACATACACGTTCGAGGGCGTTTTAGAAAGGAGGGTCGTCACAAACCAAGTCGTAGCTGATTTTACATCTTGCGTATTGCAAAAATGAAAACTGTTATAAAAAATAACATTAATTATTTATGACATATTATTATTTAAGTTACGTATTAATTGTTATCCGAACAAATTAATTTCTTCTTTTTCTTTTCAAAATATGATTCTATTATAGTATTTAAATGACTGATTTGATAATCCTGGTATTTAAACTGGGATTTAAATGATGTATCTTACCCATCCCAAAATTTTAGGATAAATTACGGAATATACATATTCTTAATTATATAACTGTATAATTATATAAATGTTATTAATTATATCGAGGTAAGCGTAAAGCTTCTATGACAATATCTCATCGATTCGCGCAGCTATAAATCTACGCGTCGCGTCGTAAGAATCTGTACAAGCAATTGCGAGTCGAAGAATCGATTCTACATTCGGAATTGGAATGGAAAGAAAGGTCGGAATGTTACTTCTAGCTCGTTGACCCCGTCGCTTTCTATCAAGAGACATCAACGCACAGTCACTTCGTCGCCTGAACCATAAATTTTTATTACCAAACAAAATCGCCGATAGATTGTGTCATTAAAGAGATATCTATGTCTTACGCGCGTTAATAAACGTTTAATATTTTATCCCGCGCCCTACCAATAAAACCGCAACTTTACGATCGCACGTAGCGTTTGACATGATTAATTTAATTAACGCGATACGCGTAAATGTATATCTTTACGACTCGCAGCGATTTCGCGTGATGCTATGGGCTGTCTTGAATAATTTAGGGGCATCAGTCAGATATCTTCTAACTTCTGAACTTCTTCTGAACTTATTTCTTAATTACCTTTCAAGATGTATTGTTATCGCTAAAAAAGCTTGCGTATAAAATATATAATGCGCTAGTCACTATCTAGATACTCGCTTCATATTTTTTAGTTACTATCTTATTACATGAATGCAAAATGCAGTGAATATTTTTCTTTTTATCGTTCTTTCAAGGTTTTTGATATTCTGATTACTGCTTGGCTTTCCTTCAATGTGTAAAAAAGATTAAAAGCTTCGAAGAAAAGTTAAAAAGAAAAAAGCAGTGATAAATCCTATCATGCATGCGAAATATACCACTTTTCCAAATTTGATCACTATTCGGGATCTTTCGGAATGAGATTTTTACATTTGACGTATCGGGAAATATGTCGCCTTTACATCAAAACATGCAAAATAGGATATCATGATTGTGCAGAATTTAGGCAATGTCATCGCAATTGCTTAAATCGCGCGATGCAGCGCACACAATATCGATCAACCTAAATATTTCAAAGCCATTACGTGCGCGGGCAACGCAAAAATGGCGTTTTTCTTCCTTGTATGATTTTTATTACTCAGCGATTACTTTATCCAAAATGATAGATTTTTAGTCGAAACTCAATTACTATTTTCGCTCTTTATAATTCTCGTTCTGGAATAGGAGACGACGAATTGGTTAAATTATTATAAACTCACACAAATTAACCAACTTTTTAGTGAGATCTTGATTCTCATATAGAAATATAAATCTAATCGCGCATTTATAATAATTTTATGCTGTGATCAGCACCGACCTTAATAGTTCGCTATTTATCTTTTCTGCAGCGTCTACGCAAGATAAAATAATCTCTTATGTAATGTTTGACAACAATGATTTCAGAGTGAGTTCACTTGAAACCAAGTCCACGCGACGGAGATACTTTGCACTTCGATACAGAGAGATATTATCTTTGAGACGATCTTTGATATGTTCGTCATTATAATTTTACTTTTGAATATTTCCTGAGTGAGATAAGCATCATATGTCTCACGATCAGACATATGAAAACAATTGTGCGTAATGTGACAATTATTCTTTTTATAAAATTTAATTGTTATGAAATGTTCACAAAATTAAATTATAATGTATTTGAATTCATTAAATCAAAATAAGATAAAATCATTAGGTTGATTAGTTGTTCTGCAGTTATTTCACATAAACATATATACATACAAACATATATAACACTATAGTAATTTAGTTTTTGTTAATAATGTAGGTATCATTTTCTTATTTTTCAATGCTTATACTGCTTATATTTTTAATATCTATATATTTCAAAATGTTATATCACGATATATATCATGATTAATAACATAAAAAGAAAAAAAAAATAGATAGATTCTATAAAGTCCGACATGAAAATCTGGAAAAGGGTTCTGTGAAATATTACTTTCATTAATTTAAACTTAACTCAGGTATCTAAAAATTAAGTTAACTCTTGAGATTTAATCGTTTGGAATTTAAAGTTACGTTAAATAACTATTAAAATTAAAATTTCATATTTTATAAAGAGACAAGATTTGGGTTTATCAACTCACTAATACATAAATGAAATAATAAATTCTGTGCAATAAAAAAACAGTCATATTCAAATATATACATTATAGTGATAAAAAGAAAATAACTTTTATACAAAGTTTACAAGAAAGAGAGGCAATAATTTTATAATTTGCAAGTTTCGAATGGCAATCACGTATTTTATATACAAGTATTTATTAAACATTATTATATGTTACAATAAAATAATCCTTGCCTAAGGTATCAGATGACTTTGATTATCACTTGCGAAGATTTCCAGAAAAAAAAAAAATAAATTCAACACTAGTTAACGCAGCTAGGCGTTACAACGTGTAACTTCTCGATAGCGTGAATTCATCGTAATTAATTACGATTGCATACGATTGCGATACGGTTGCATAGTCGCGAGAAAAAAATTAGAGGCTGCGGTCAAATTAGTGGCTGGCGTACGTAAGGATTACTTTCCCATTCGTTGGATAGACCACTCCTGCTGGCACAATGGGCAACGATTGTTCTGTTTGACCCAAAGTGACATGCAGCAGTAATGGAACGAGTGGTTGCACTCGCCCCAAACGACCACGCAGTCTTGCCGGCCGTAAACCTCCTTCTTACTTTCTGCCTGGCACCGTAAGCAGGCATCTGGAAATTAAAAAATAAGCGTCGATGAATATCATTATTTGTGTGAACGTCACAGGACGGGAAGTGTAAATCGTAGCCGGAAAATTTGGAGTAAATTTTTTCTTAATAAAAATATTAATGCAGATCGTCATTTTTTATAATTTTAAATCTTTATATTCGATATCTTGGTGATTAACGTGAGAGACAGTTGAAATATATTGAGATATCGAAATTCGAAATCTGGACTACTAATGCTACTACAATTCGGTTATTATAATCACAAGTAATATATGTTTAAAGAGTGATTGTTAAAGAAATAAATTAAAAATAATTAAAGCTCTTCTATATTTTTAATTATAAAAAAAATTCTTACTTTGTACATTAATTTTATCTAATTTTAGAAATAAATTTTTGCGCGCAAATACACATAGGTATACAAAATGTAGAAAAGTTAAGGATTAATTTTCTGTTCGACGTATTGTGATTAGCGAATTATGCTAAACAACAATCTAAATTGATCTTTGTACCTCAATTTATGCTTAAGAGAGAGTGGCATAAAATATTTCAAAAATGATGGTTACAGTGACGCACGCGACGTTCGAAGTTCGAACGTGGTTAAATATTAACGAGATATTAAGAGGTGATAAAAAGTCTTCGCTAAAATCAGTCGCACGTGTAAATGATATGTCGCGATCTCGCGTGCCGAGGCAACAATTGAAAAATGACAATTTAAGTATAAGATTTTAGATTCATAGAGTGAAACAGACGATTACAGAAAAATTGCATTACTTTAGAAAACTTTTCCGCGAGTCCTTTGTATATATAACGTTGCATACGTTTTATATAAAAATAAAAAATAATTCGCGCAAAAGGACAGACGCTGCTATTAACGCGATTAAAGGCTTAATTGTCAAACACAATAAACGCGCTTTGTTCGCCATTCAAATTCCGATGATAAGGTTATTTAACTGTGTTATCATTTGCGTCACATTCAAATTCTGCGTAGTTGATGCAATCGTAGAAAAGTTTTACTTTATGTCGCGCGAAAGGGCCAATAAACGAGCGATAAGAATATTATTGTAACCAATAAAATGATCGAATTATACTTGCAATTCGTGTAGTTCACTTAATTTCTATTTTTTATTTAGTTATAATATATTAATTTATCTATGTATTCATTGTTTATTTACTTCACCTATCCTAACTCTTTTCTCTGTTATTATTATTAATTAATTTGTTTTATGGCTGATAAAAACTTTTTGTAGTTCAAAACGTTCCAGTAATTTTCTTTGTTTATAGAAGAAAATAAATCATATTGTATTAAATACAATATATATACCATCACACAGAAAACCTTTGGGACTTCAGAAAAAAAAATTATTCTTATTACATATATACTCATTTTCGATATTTTCTTTGTGTGGATTCGTTTTTTTCCATTTCTTAAAAATTCCTTTAAAGCATAATAAAGGAATAAAACCGTACAAATACGAATAGTAATTTTTGTATTCAACGGATAATTACGTGCTGATCTTCATGATTTGCCGCTATGTATTACGTCTACGTGCGGTTTTCGCGTGGTGTCACGTTCATCCCTTATCAAAATCGTTTCCGTGAAACGTAAACGTGCTCGTTCAGCAGAAACGCAGCATAATCGCACGCAAGCCAGACATTCCATGATGAACGGAAGAATACTGAAGAACATACACGAGACACTTTTTTTCTCCTGTTTCCCATCGAAATCTTTAGAATTAAAGAGACGGCGCGTATCACGATGGCGCTGAGGAGATAAACATGCAAGGTGATCTGCGGTCTTCGCACGATCTACTGTCTTACTACGTGGCTAAACGTGACTCAATACCCATAAAACGTGGCTGCTTGAAAGCAAATTGTTCGTATAAACATGATAAAAGCACGTAGACTCGAACATTAATGTCTAATAATAGAAAAAGCAAATCACGAATTTATTTCTACTTCTATCTACTTTCCGACGATAAATATAATGTACGATAATGTATAAACAAACAGTCGATAAAGCGCAGAGTGTGTGAAACGTCGATAATTCGTACGACGCACGTAACAAATGCTGCGTTGTTTGCATTCCACATAATATGAATGGAAAAATACACATAAACGTTCGATAATTTTACGATTAACAAAATTAAATTCCAACATGTCAATTAATAAGCAATGTCAATCGTAGCAAATAAATATATCACATAAATAAATATATCTTTGCGCTTATAACAATTGCTGTAAAAAGTCATATAATTATTATAGTAAACGACTATTTGCCTAATATTACATTCGAATTATGTTAATTGACAGTTTACAGTTTACTCTCTCTCATAAATTCATTTAGTGAATATATAAATCCATAAGATATTGTTTAAAGAAAAGCTTTTAATTATCTTCGCATATGTTTGCATAAATAATTGTTAAATCATTAAATAGGAGCATTAAATTCATGCTGAGTCCAAGATGAACAAATTGTTCAGCTTTGGACTTGCATGTGTATAAAATATATCATTTTACCTTGACAGAGTGATTCATTTTAGTGATCTGTTGCCAACAGATGTCAACAGAGTCAGTGGATTCAGTGAGATACGCTAAAATTTAATTTCGTGCTTATAACAGACTAAGGCCACGAATTCATACATATAACGCAGCACATTTATAAGTTAGATTTAAGTAACGATATGTGTGTGTGTGTGTGTGTGTGTGTGTGTGTGTATGAATACACATATTTAAAATGTTTAATATAATAATTTTAATCAAATATTTGTTTCTTTGCACATCGTTTAAATACCTATTTAACACATCGACTGCCATAATGATCATCCGTGACCTTCTATAACTTTTAAATGGCGTTCGGGTGGTCACTGGTGACCGGCGCTATCAAAATTTTCTAAAACGTTTTTAAAAGATAAAATGCCATTATAATATAAAATTCTGAGTAACAGCTTAAATAACTAGATAACAATGTAATGGAAAAAATGCGTTATTCAATGCTCATGAGAGTTTTATAATCTCATATCATATCATACAATATTGTACAATATTTTACCATTATATACTCATGATAATGAAAATTCAACATAAAAACTTGCTAAGCAAATCATCTGCTACGACGAAAAGCTGGAAAAAAGTGTCACGAAGTTGACAAATATTAGGATTCAAGTTAAGAGATAAAACAGTTGGTCAAACAGAAGCAGTTGTGTTTGTATGTTTATCTAATTTTCTCCCTCGATTATCCCGATAATAAAAAGTACGCGATCATCCCAACCAAGGGATCTCGTCATACCTCGACACGAAGCGATATCGAGTGTTGTTCGATGTTGCATGTGTCAGTACGATTGTATAGCATATCTGGTAAAATTTCATAGGTTATATCTAACGTGTCTAACAACATAATTACCACGTATGATTGCTAACAATTTGATATGTCGCGAATGTATAGAAGAACGTCAATCGGCGTAGTTCCGGATAAGAGTACAAAACATAACACAATAAAGTTGCATATACATAAGGATGCATTGTGAATGCTGCGAGTGCTCGCCGGACTCAGTCTTTTTTTTCTCCTTCTTATAAATGTCACTTTTAAACAGCGCCTTTTTAAAAAATATAAAAAGTAAAAAAGAGTGTAGATAAAAATATTGTAAAAATGTTTTGCTAAAAATACATTTAAAAATATTTAAAAGTATATAATAATTTTCAACAAAAAATATTAACGTGAAAGATACTACAATATTATTGCTCAAATCTATCTCTTCGAAAAAAAAGTAATATCACAAAGTTGCTCCAATTCGTTCTTTACATCAGAGCGAATATTATCCTCTTCCAACCCTTTCTAAGTTTTCATGATAAATATCTGCATAAGAAATAAAAAATCTTTTTCAATGCACGAGTTTCTTAAGAAAAAAAAAAAACAGAAAGAAAACCACGACCTGCCCTTAACTTCACATAGATTTATCCTCTCGAGTTAGTGCGCTCGCCGATTTGTTGACACCGATACAACTCAATCAAGGTTGACTCGATTGACAAGAAAGAAATTTCCGTCGTTATCTCGGCGTCTGCTGACGCTTCGTCGATTAATTCACGACGATCATTCTAGAAAGGTTGCGAGACTGAAAGAGAGAGAGAAAGAGAGAGAGAGAGAGACAAAGAGTCGCGATGGGTGCAAACTTCTTGTTGACCCCCTCCGGGGGATCGGTGCAACATGCTGGACGCGCCCCCAGACCCAAGCAAACCATTGGGCCAATTAATCGTGGCGACGAAGGCGCCGGCGACGAGAACGATTGACGCGATAAGCACACACATATGTAATTGTTCGATCTCAGGGCCGCACGCACATTGAAGGTGTGAAGATTGTCGAGATTTTCAAATTAGATTTTCAGGATAAAAATCTTAAATATCAAATATATATATTGGAGGGTGAGAGGTTTTTCTCGCTTACAAAAAATTTCGGGAGCAGCCATTATTCATTAATATGCTGACTGCTGAAGGTGTTTGTTGATGGCCTCAGTGAATCCCGGCGCATCTCTAATCCGCTGATAAAGGCGAGCGAAAGTATTACGACTTATCTAATTTTTTTATAAAAAATAATCTAATATAAAATTTCATCTAATATAAATTTTCAAATGACACAAATAGCTAAGTAACAATGTAAAGTAAAAAAAATACGTTATTAATTTATGAGTTTGCCCAAAGAAGTAGCTCCTGAAGCTTGATATTGAGATCCTGAAAACATGGAGTGGGGCAATCCCTTTTTATATATCTCTGAATAGACTTTTACGAAGTACAAGTCGAAATCTGTAAGTATACGTTCCTGGAATATCGCACAATGATGCACTACTTAAACGATTACATTGTAGTTAATAGCTATACATCCTGTATTCTTCATCCTATTGCGTCGGATAATGGATCTCTTGGAATTTTCCAAGCTTATCAGCATTATTGAATCTTATAACATTGTTGCCAGCGTGTAAGTAACGCGTTGCGTCATGATGAATTTACTTCAATCATATTATGACTGACGTAACGACCGGCAATATATTTTGATTAAATCAGGTTGCATACGCAGAACGTTTCATTTCAACGATCACTTTGGCCCTTTAACTTTTGTGCGCGACACTTTCAAACTTATATAAATATATTAATATATGTATAATAAATCTCAAGAAAGCCATCGATGATATATTCACATATTAACACGCTCTCTTCTGCAGTTTTTATTTATAAATATTTTTACTTCAGTAATAATCTCGTTGTGCTATATACGACGGTGCTAGAGGAAAAGTCCAAATTACAGGTCGCGAAGGAAATGAAAATCATTTCGTGTGCACTAATATTCCATTAAAATATATTCACGGACGTTACGTTAGCATTAAACAATTGTAGTCAATTCATCATGATAAACAATTGAAAATGCTAAATTCAATGCGGTATTGTAGTTAAAAGTAAATTTTTTCCTACCAAACATATCGATATTTCTCTTGACTATCTTTTATAATTAAACAAAATGCTTTCTGCAAGAATAGATTAACATTTAATTTAAAACATTTTTTAATTCAAAACATTCAGACATTTAATTAATACAATTACGTTATCAAGTTACGTAAAATATCCTAGAATTATTATCCAAGAATGGTGCGACTAACGCCGGATGATATCGATTTGCACCGATATTGATTATTAAATATTATTATCGATATATTATCTATTAGATATCATCAACAAAATTATCAAACATCGATAAATGCAATTAATCTATTTTTTGTAATAAAAGATAAAATATCATAAATTATTAAAATAAGCAGCCTCTCAAACATACAATTCTAATTACTATATTAATGTTAGAGTGCCAACAATAACAAATAATCTAACTTAAAAAAAATATCTAATAAATCTTTAAAAGAAGTTCTAATAAAAGAAATTCTTGGAGATTCGGCAATTCCGGATCAATAAGATTCAGCGTAATTCATCTATATCTGCGCATTAACATATAAGGTTAATGTGCATTAATCACATAATAAAAGGCAGCTCGCGATATAACATCCTTGTACGATTCCGTTCATCAAGCGCTCGTTGTAAGCCTCGCATGGTTTCTTTAATCCGCACGATATATCATTATCGATGGGTTGACGGTCAAACGGTCGCAATATGTCGAATTAAACTGCGAATGCGTCGCGCGGAAATTTTAACGCGACCGTCCATATCACGGGATAGATACGCTATTCACGCTGTTTGTAATGTGTCAATTAATTATCAAACTCCTTTTCCTGTTGCGGGAAGAGCGGTAGTCGCGTTATCACTAGGAACATATCCTCAAGTTCATCAAGAAACGCGCTCACCCTGATGCGAATTTCATGTATAACAATCGTATTGGCGGACTCATCCTTGCGCTCTCGTTCAACGTGTAAAAAAAGCTGATAGCGTTTTCACGATGATGACGGATGTTCCGTCGTGGACGGACATTGCATGAATTCCGCGTAGCCGCAAATAGAATCGCGAGGTTGAAATAAATCGAGAGCCGCCTCCCCGGGATAAGTTATCGTACGATGTGGATGATGAGCCGTGCTCGTTGCTGTTCGCAAATACGTACGGGAATATGCATCACGGAATGGCCGATACTTATCGATGTAGCAATCGTATGCATTAATGACGTGTATTAATCAATCGAGTATTCGAGAAAAACGCCAAGCCGAGGCTCCTTGCTCAGTTTAATTGCCGCCGTGTGCTATTATTGGGCTCATCGAGCCGGATTGGCCTTTGAGGTGATAGGATCGCACTTGGTCTAATTATGGAACAATCGATTAACGAGAAGCGTAGAAAACTTTATTTTTAGACGTTGTTATACGGCTTTATCGAAGTGTTCGCCACAAGAAAACAAATGAACGCCGGAAGACGTTACGTGCTCAAGTCGCTATCGTCAAGAACGGTAAATTTAATTTTACCATTTTGAGAAGATATCACGTAGAATTTTAATAAAGCAAAAAGGCACCTGTAAATATAGCGTATTTAATAATTATTATTTAATAAAATTAGACAATATAATTTTATAATTAACCGTTGCTCTTGAACACTCCGGAAACTTGGATTCTTTGACCGAAGGACACTCCACATTTTGGTCGTGTTAACAACTTAGCCCGTTGGTTGTGTTAATAGTCAGCCCGTCTTGCGTCATATGTGTGGCTCTTCCTAGAGGCAAAACTTATCGTCTTTGTTTTCCCGATTCGTCGCAGTATCGACCAAGTGCGAACAGGCAAATTGCCCTAATTTTCGCGGAAAAGTCTTCTCCGTCATTCACGCCCAAGTGAAAACTACGAAATCAATTACGTAAATTATTGCGTAAGAACACTTCTGGAAGAGTACCGATGATTATCACTTCCAAATTAAGCGAAAAACGTTCTAACTTGAATTACAAAAATCTGCACAGACCGCGACATCGTGATGAGTAATTGCTATTGCACAATGATACAAGACAAATCGCTATGCAATCATTTCAAAAAATTTCGACAGATCTCATCATTAAACCCAGTTACCAACAATATTTATTTCCTCAATATTTCCTTAAGATCAGGAATTGCTGGTGAGATCACATTTCTCACTCCGTTTCTCGAGAAGAAGAGGGGAGGTTATCAAAATTTTCCTCTTTAAAGTCTTCTTTAAAAAGACCTTCTTGCACAAGTGCATTTTTTTCGCGGCATTTTCACGCCATAATAATGCAATCCTGGCGAAAGCTTTGGCAGGTACTTTTCCTCGGTCGTTAACAATGTCAACCGTCTCGTCAGTTAACCCCGATCAATCGTGATTCGGCCGTGATATATAACGACGAGGGGATCATCGAGGGAAAAAGAGCTCGTACGTACGGACGACCGTAGAACGGCGCGGTGCCCGATTGCACGAGCGGGCTCGCGAGCGACGCGTGCGAGCGCAATCAATGCACGTGCGAGCATTCGTAAGCTCGCGGCCAGATCCCCACGTCATGCCGAGGAGACGCGAACGAAACGGCACGGGTCAAGTTCACGACTACCGCCGCCTTGATAACGACGTGACATCGACATTGCTCGAACTTCGTAGATAAAGATGAGAGAAAAGACGGACACGAGCCTTCAAAAGACAGCGCGTCGCGCCTTCAAATAAGTAAACATTAGATAATGTGCGAACTGCAAAGCATGCAGACGCGCAATGCTATGCAAATGCAAATTTATATCAACGGTTATACCGTCCTGGAATTAGCTGTCTGTCCTGGTGCACTCTGCAGATCCAATATTAAAAGCAAGCTTCACGCGAAAGAATTCCAATTTCACAGCTTCATTTATTCGCAAAATTAAAATTATATTATCAAGATATTTATTATTAAAAAATTGAGAATTTTCTAAAATAGACAAAATTCCATCGATAATTCACTGGGCAAGATACTGGATTAGCTCAAGAACAGACAGCCGAAAGAAAATGCGCGACCCGTAAAAACCAGCCATATTTAGCGATGATAATATGTGTGGTTATCATAATATATTATTTTATATACGTATTAAAAAGTGCACATATAAAAGATTCTTTCACATGACAATTTGGGTGACATAATCGTGAACTCCAAGACTTCATCTCACAATAAGAAAAGGAATCTTGCATAAGGGAATGATTCTTCTTCAACTGCGTCTCGCTTTATGCGTGACATCTTGAGTAATTAATTAAAGCTCACATGGCAATCGTTATCGTTAGACAGGTTTGCTGCGCAAAGGAACAAACGGAATAAAAAAAATAATTTGAATTGATATTCAAGTAACTCAAGATAGAGCAGAGCACGCATATTCATAATAAAGTGTTTTGCATTTTTCAATAACTCTAGTCAACATATATGTAGACGAGATACTAAAACACCTTGCGACTTATATACAATGACAAACACGCAAATATCCACATGTGATGTACGTTTGTAAAGAGCATTTTTTTCATTTTATATTATTTATCTTGTTCCAATATAGATATAAATAAGACTAGAAAATTAAAATATTCAGAAATAAAACGCTTTATTCTACGTTTTGAATTATTCTTACACGAGAAATCACACGTTTTAGTTATTATGTGAATTCTGTTACATTTAATTACATTTTATATTGCTCAGTAGATATATATTTAATTTTATATCGACTGATCAAAATAATTCGTGTTACAACGGCTAAGAGTTTTCCCATACTAATTGTAAGCCACAATTCATAGTATCACAAAAAAAAGAAAATTACCGCTCTATTTATTTGTACATTTATTGCGATTCTGCAGCATATAATTCTTTGTGCGCGATTTTTCATTTTATCATGACAATATTTCCTCGCAATCTTGACTCTCAATATTCTCGTCTCCCAGCTGTAGATTCATATTAAACGACTCGACACTAGTCCCACACTCAATGTTTAAATATGTATAATGAGAATATGGATCCTCTTGAGTTTCACGCATGCAAATTTCATTTGTAAATATAAATTAAACAGTGGGAATATATTATTGAACGGTAGAATACCTTTCGTAAGTCACCGTAAACAGCGTAGTACTATTTACGTCAATCAATTTATTTAGGCTTTATGAGCGATACGCAGATAATCGCATTAACAAAAGGAAATGCTGACATTCTGCCAATGTCAACTAAAAATGCTCTACGCACTTTCCGGTAGTGCACGCTTATTCCTGACCTTCGTCCTCGCGGGAACAACATAGGAAACTTACCGGCAGAACTCGTCGTTTGAAGTTGTTAGAAAAGATTACTAACGCATTTTCGCATCAACTTCAAATAGATAAAGAGGAGAATATTCCATTGTGTTTAAAGAAGCAGAGAATCATATGCGATAGGAAATTTGCCTCTTGTAAAGAGATTTATTAGTAAAAGTCATCAAAAACATTTTTTTTTTTTGAAAAATTGAATATTATTGTAATAAATATCTATTACTATAATATATGTAATGTATCGATGCGTAAAATATAGAAATTTTAATTTAAAAAATACATCTATATTGATTCAACCAATAGCATCATAAATATTTTAAAAAACCACGATGGAAAACGTATACTAAAAAAATGGTTAATAGATAACATAAAGTTTACCGAAATGGTATTTAACAAAATATAATATACACTATCAAAGATAATTTTCTTTTAATCCTAAAATTTTTTAGCGTGCATTTAAAGCTGATGATAATAATTCTGGATTTTTATATCTGCATGTTAGCAGAAACGAAAAATCACGTTGCATTTGTTTGCAGGTCGAAGAGTTTATGCGTAAGGGCTTGCACGAAAACAAATAACTCTCGATGCATCCAAGTGCACGCGAACTTGCCAAAGTATTATAAATTTGGGATCAACATTGCGCAGATCCCGCTTACGTAAACACGTTTAAAAGTGGGAAATGGAAAACGAATGAATATGAATACCTTATCGGGATGCGTTGTGGTTACTTTAGAAGTGTGCTTTGCATAGTGTGCTTTGCATAGTACGCAGTAGTAACAGCAGCGAGATAGACTGCGCTTGTTCGTTCCTCGCTGATATGCACGAGAATACGAATAAAGTTTTCGCGATATCTCGAAATTTCCAATTCTACACGTGGCAACATCAAATCAGGCACAGGTTTAACTCTACTTAGACTTCATTATTTCGAGAAAATGGTAAGATTTTTTTAAATTAAATATTTTGACAAATATTCGATATTCATCACTCAAATCAATAGTCAAATTCATAACAACTTATCAATGCCTAAATTTTCAACCGTGATTTTTTAGAATAAATAATTTTTTTGGAAATAGCGATAATTTTTTTTTGTAAATAGCGATAAATCTTCCAAAAATCCAAAAATAACGATTACGCAAAATTCATTATCTTGCATCATTACCGTTTTCATTCATATGCAATCATTTTTGTTAATATATTTTCATATAAGTAATTTTTCTTGCGAAAACATTAGCAGGTGTACTATCGTTTCTTGTGAGAATCAGAGAAATATCTATTTTATTATATATATATTCTTCAATCCTACAACTGTTTTATAATAAAAATTCGAAACTAAGCGTTGTCAATGACACTTTTTTAGCGCAAGTTTTTTATTATCTTGCAGTAAACCGAGTCGCTTATACAGACAATGTCTTAATGTGTTTCTGTTCTGTGTGTGTCATTATTACGAGTTGGAATTATCGAACCTGAACATCATTCTTTGCTAAAAATGCTTTGAACTAGAACTTTTTGTGTTGAATAAATTCTGTCGTAATATATGGTCTATTAATAATACTCATACATAACTAATAACTCAATTAATAATATCATATATAGATATAACAAAATTTTTTATAAATTTTTAATATATTTTTTCTGTTTCTCTAATACTTATCATAGTTCTTATTATCTATATTTCTATGCAATTAATTTTACAATTATTTTGATGCACCGAGCTATTAAAAAGCTATTAAAGATCGATCTAAATTTGCTCGATGTATTTTCGAATCGTTTTACACAAATTTCACATTAATATCAATATTAATATGTGATGGATCGTAGAAAATATGAAATAAATGTATATGATAAGATTATATAATCGTTTCACCTAAACGCATGTTCGACAAACTCATATAGCATTCAAAACATGATGTATTGCAATGCGGTATGATACGAATCGTTCCAAAAATGGGGTGGGTGTCATTTGAAGACCTTTGACTGGCGCTCTTACACTTGAGAGCTCTCATCTTTGTTAATATAAAACATCACTAGAAAGAATGCACATCATTGTCTGCAGTGACGCATCGGCATATTTGATTCAAACAGCAATAAGATGATATTTTAAATAATGGAACAAATGCAATACATATAAATATATGAAATGCTATGTGAATAGCACAACAAGAAAATTATATTTTTGATAAACGAGAATCAATTATTCTGTACGAAAATTTCAATTACTTTATTTAATTTTAATATTCGAATTATTAAGCATAAAGACTCAGTCCAAACGTATTAGCCATATTTCTATTACTTGTGTTATTCCACATAGCGGTTACACACACACACACACACACAAGTTCATTTATTATTATTTAATATTCGATGTTATATCTCGGCAAAGGCAGATGACAATCCAGATTGCAAATTCCTTAATATGTCTTTTTCTATAAGTAATTATAATCAATAGAAATAATTTCATCAACAGAAATAACTATTTGTTTATTTAATAATATACAAATTGCGGAACTGCGAGTATCTAGCAGCTAATTTGTATATAGACAGCACATATAAGTGAATCGGCCAATCACTTTCTTTTCTCAAGTACAACCGATCCGAGTTCACATGGAC
Organism: Temnothorax longispinosus; assembly: GCF_030848805.1. Classification (NCBI taxonomy): domain Eukaryota; kingdom Metazoa; phylum Arthropoda; class Insecta; order Hymenoptera; family Formicidae; genus Temnothorax; species Temnothorax longispinosus. Next base: position 1,532,469 of record NC_092359.1, read on the forward strand.
CATAAACCTGTCTTAAATGCTGCACAGAAGTGGATAATGATTATTACATTCTCGACAGACAGGAGATAACGTGCAATATTGACGATAAAAGTAGATTAATCGATTATTTCCATGCTGATAAATCGCGATCGTCATCCGCGATTGTAAAGCGGAAGGAAAATCGTTGAAATTGCGATCAATGAAATACGAAAGATTACGCTGCATCCAGAAATGTCGAAATAAGAGCTTCATAAGTATATCTGTGCATTTTTTAATCATTTTAAGTTTCCTTAAAATCGAGGCAACGACTTAGTAATATATAATATTATATTAATTGACATAAATAATTAAAGACTAAACTAAAAAAAGTCAAGTTATTATAAAATTTTCTCGAAAATTTTAGAACCTAAGTCTTAATATTAAAGTGATCGATCACTATACTTATTTTTTGCTTGACTAAGAAGTTAAAGATTATGCGCACTTATGGCATTTTGCAATTAATCACTTTATAGTTCAGAAGCCCAACTAAATAGCAAAATTATATTCTTTATTTCACTAGAAAGTGTAGAATTTGTATTTTATAAAAATTATACTTTATTAACATCATCAGGTAACAAAAACATTGAGAAACATCAAGAACTTTTTTTATTTAAAAACTTATTACTTTTTAATTAAAAAATGTAATAAAGAAACGTGTTATAAATAATATGCACATTCTTCAATTTTGTATAGCATAATAAATTGCAATTATTGCAATTATAATTTATACAGGAGCAATTATATATTGATATATTCTCCTTTACCAATAATTACCAATTCGCGGTTGCAAAAGTTCTTATCGCTAGTCATCAGGTAAATTTTGGCACACCAAAATTTCGTAAAAAAAAGAGGATATCCGAAGTATCGATTAGCGCGATAATTGATCGTGCAAAGTCCAATGTTCGATGAAGACAAGCTTAAGATAAGTGATTGATGTGTGGTATTAAAAAAAAGCATTAATCCTCTAAGTCTAATAAATAAGAATAAATATGAATATATGAAAGATATATATATATATATATATATATATATATATATATATACACACGCACACATATATATGTATATATATAAAACATATATGAAGAAAATATGTACATACATAAAATAAAAGAGATACGATATTTGTGTATTATATTCAATAGGTATATTACGCTCGTAGATATTCATTATATACATTCATTATATAAATGTTTACTGCAACAAAAGGAAAACTGTTTATCAGCCAACATGTTTATCAGCAAGGCTCGGAAATTATCTTTTTTATTACCTGTTCTCTCATTTAGGTATTTGCTAATGGCTAAGCGCCGAGGATAATAGAGCTCTGATCGGATTGCCGAGAATCAAGTGACATAGCAAGCTGAAGGCCTGTGCGGCCGCAGTAGCTCAATGTCTATTTACTATTCTGAGCATTCGCTAACAGGTATTTAGGTAGGAAAGCTGCTTATTATAAGAAATAACAACTTTCGAGCTTTTCTTATTAGTATCTTTTGACAAACCAAATTATCATTAATGAATCTAAACAGAAGAGTGTAAATATTAGCACGCATGATAGATATACAGAGTGATAAGAGACACAGGAAGTTCATATGTATCCAACAAGCAGTGAACAGAAGAAATGCCGAACGAACATTAAAGGAACATTATTAAAGGAATCTGTATCCCGCCAAATGCTGCGTACGCGAGCGTGTAAAGGGATCTGCGGCCAGAGAGGCAGAAGGAAGAGGTACGGTACGAGACTTCCACGACAGGGATGTGAAGCGTACGTGCCAACAAGCGTGTACGGAGACAGGACTGGCTACTGGCATATATGGTAGAACGAGGTCGGACGTCTCGAACCTTCCATGAACGACCGAGACTGCGTCGTTTGAACCTACCTCGACAAATGTAATCGCGATGCGATACATGTCGCTCAGTTCATGTCTCATTGATTCACCATACGTTATAACGATCCAATCCTTTAATTCAAGAACTTGCGTATAATTAACTTATTACACATGTAAACTATTTATATCCTCTTAGATCTATTTTAGGCTGACGCACATTACGATTAATTACGTGCCTTACAAAAAAAATCCAACTTTTTCTGCAATTATTATTATTTGATAGAAAATGAGATACCTCATTTTTTAGTTGCCAATACCCAAGCATTATTTTCTTGTCCTCTGTGAAGTCTTCATATATTCAAAAATTGTTTCAGACTATGAGTACATTCCGATGCGCATATAATGCATCATTTATCCCTGTTTAATATTCGGTGAACAACAAGGATAAATGATGCATTATGCGTGAAACGGAATGCACCTTGCTTACTATAGTAATTGTTCTTCTAGTATTGGAGATTAGATACACAAATAAGGAGACCAAATAAAGATACCAGGATTCGGATTTATATGGAGGAATATATTTATTTCGAATTTATTTTAAAGTCAAACGTTTCAAACGCTGTGAAATGCATATTGTGCACAGGGATAGCGTCGTGAATGGCGCGGCTTTCAAAGAGATCAGTATCTAGTAATGTAAGTAATGTATAATACATTAGGTAGAAATGGGATAAATGTGAGAGATCAGCGCAACTTGTCGCGTGAAAATGTATAACGACACGCATACCGATGTAGCGATACGTTGCAGAAAGATCTTATTGATAGTTGGAAAACAAGTATATTATTATATCATGTTACAAATGTCATTATAATACATCATTATAAAATTGTTTAATATACATGACACTTTTATCATAACACAAGATATATCTCTCATATTTCTTGAATAATAAAGCTATATATAGTACAACGATAATTTTTGAAAAGCAAATTGTTTTATCTTTACGTTTCTTTCCTATTTTGCTAAGTTCCGCGAAACTTCGACAAGAAAATGTCCTGTGTTGAAAAAAAATGTTGCTTTTGGTAACATTTTAAATAGTTAATTGAATGTCGAGCATAGTTTCGTAAAGCAACTTTCTTGATCTTTATTAATATTCGAAGTTAGATCGAAATATCTTCTTAATCTTTAATCTTTAAATTTCTTTCTACATCACGCACGAAAATGTTTTATAGTACTGCGAAACTACGAGAAATGTGAGAATGTAACGTTCTGTAACAAACGTAATTTATTTCATCTTTGAAACATATTTCACGAGGCGATTAATACAAACACAGATGTTTTTTCACAAGATGCTAAAGAATATTCATTTAAAAAAATCTGTCCCATTTATGCTTATTGGAGCCAAACGTATCAATAGCGATAAATCAGGGACTCGGAATATAGACAATTTATTAGCGGATGTTTCATAATATTAACGAAACTATATATTTTCAGTTTCGCGATAATAATTAAAATATCAAAACAATTATGCATAATCTTTATATACCTATGATTGCCGTTATATATTCCTTAAATTGATTAATATTCCATTTTTAAACATTTTTCATATTTTATAATTAATTACGAAAACAAACTACGTTACAACTCGAGATGTTGATAAGAAAAGAAAGAACTCAGTTCGAAACCCTTTTCGCATTTTTACGAAAACATGTAAAATCGAATAAGGGTTAAATCATTATGATATATAACAGATATCTGTTTAGGACCAATGTATAGAGGGACTGGTGAGATCGTCAAGTTTATTGAATAGATTCCAAGGAAGCCAATAAATAGGTTTATTAAAGATAAAAATGTGTAAAGAAAAAAAAAGAAAATAAAGCCATCTAAAATAAAGATTACAAACTATAGTGAGAATTGTTTTTAGTCATTATAGAAACGTAACAGACGTTTTGATCATCGAGCACACTGCGCGGTTAAAACAAAAGAGAGAAAACAGAAAGGAACTTTCGGGCGCCGCGCTGATTTAATATCTAGCCGGTTAGTCGTTAGATGATCAAATCTGATGCAACTCGGCGCGCGGCGCCTAACCGCTCAGGAGGAGCATCGTATTTCTCGTATTGTGCTCGAGGCAAGTACGAATACCGAGGTCTCGGGCCTCGCCAAGGAGGTCTGATAAATTCGCGCGCAGCGTGCCTCCCGTCGCGTCGCGTCGCACCGCGCCTCGCCGCGTGAAAACGCATTCCCCTCCTACGGACGCGCCGAAGAGGCGTGGTTTATACCGCAGCGGTGTGTATAAAGAGACAAACCTCCCCGAACCGATTAGCAAAGTTCCCCAAAACACACGTAACACCAGACTTTTCCATGCCAACCGAGTCGTAGCGTTAGCGATCGGAAGATCGAGGGAATCGAATACGAGGCGCGAAAACGACAACAAAGCGGCACTTTCTGGAGATATCGAGACATCGGATAGAAAAAGGCGATAAGAAAAACAAAACAGAGAAGATAAATCGAGATCCTTGAACCTGATCTTGAGCGACACATCACCAGGGATATCCCCGCTGTCTAAACGCGGCGGCGAGAGACGCACGCTCATCACAAGGCAGCGGTGAACGACGGTGTAAAAAGGACAACTGTGATCGTGAGAGAGGGAGAGAAGGAAATTCGATTTCTTGCGAAAAGGAATTTCCTCACGTGGCAGGGACTCCTTCTCCCAGTATAGCTTCTCCAAGAAATTTGACGGGAGCAACAGGAGCTAGGCCGATAACGGCCGATAACTGTACACTATATCGCGACACCGGAGCCGGCGTAGTGGTGCGGTAGAGGTGGTGAATCAACGAGAGACGGGTACTACGGGTAGCGGCCCGCAAAACGGTCTCATTTAGGCTCCAATCGTTCTCTGCGTCACGTCGTCGTTACTCGAGGGTGCGTAACACAGCGCGCAACCGGCGCAACGTTCCCGACCGACGCACCAGCGCAACGCTCGCACGTACGCACGTACGCACGCACGCACGCATCCACCCATCCGTCAACCAGACGGAACCACCCACCTGACCTCGAACGACCACCCACACACGCAAACGGAGGGCTGACCGTATAGACGTGACACGGTATCGAATCGCAATCGATCGAAGGCGCGCGGGGAGAAAACGCGTTTCGGTCGCACAGCTGCTGTCGACGAACGACGACGACGTTCTGTCACTTGGCGCCGGAGGCCCCGGAGAGTCCTGCTCGCGGTGATCACAACAGAGCCACGTGTGATCAGCTGCGACGTACGCGCGCGCAAACGAAGAATACGCACACACGCATGTAATACACCTGCGTGCGTAATCACCCACGCACGCGTCCGCCGGCCGATCAAGCCGCACTGCCGCGCGCACTGCACGCGCCGGTCGCGCATCGACGAGAGAGGAGTCGCGCGACCTAGCTGACGGCCACCGGCGTCTCATCGGCGCCGGCCGCGAGGGGCAGTCCAGTCGGAGCAACCAGGAATAATTCTACTTGGCGAGATAAGCGACCGATAAACCCACACGACTACGACCAACTGAGGCTCACGCCAATATCAAGCCAAATTGCAGCAGCAGCGGCGACAACAACGACAACGACGACGAGGACGACGACGACACTCAGCAGCTGGCCGTACGAGACACACGAGCCGCGCGGGTCGCCGGCACTCGCCCGCGAGAGAGTGTGAAAAGCCGCACAGCCGCGCTCGGCAATCTCTCCCCTTCCCCCCTACCGACGACAGTACCTACGCGACGACAGGATGCCCGGCTTCCAAAGGAGGCAGATGATGCAGCCATGGCCCCTATGCTTGCCGCCCTTCGCGAAAACGAAGGTAAGACCCCGCGCGCGCGGTAAATCCACCGGGTGACGGAGGCCGCGCGCTCCTGCGGCACGCGGCACCCGGTCCGTTTCATCTAGGTTTCTCTCCGCGGCCAAGCCGCGTCCGGTTTCCACGGCAGGAACCGGGGGCAGGCCGCCAGTTTCCGCGGCCCGCGCCCGCCGTCCTTCTCTCCGGCGCACTCGACGGTCACCCTCGTTCGCCTCATGCACTCGCTCGATCGCTCACTCGTTCGCTCTCTCTCTTTCTCTCTCCCGTTCGCTATCTCCTTCTGCGCCTACCTCTTCCCCACCCTTAAGCCAGTGGAAATTTCCATTGCACCGGCGGCAGGCGTCTGCCGCCTGTACGACAGCTTTTTTTCTCGGCTTTCCGGCCTCGACTCTCTTTTCCCGACCTGTCTTTTCCTTCTTTCCCTCTGTATCACCCTCTCTCTCTATCTCTTTCTCTTGCCCCCCTTTCTCTTCTCAGGTCGTGTCATTGTCTGATGACTTCAATTAGGTTTTCGTACTGTCTTTGCTTTTGCACCGTCTAAATCGCGGATGACGAACCGTTGGGCCGCAACAATGACATCTTTTCTCGGCTCAAGGAATGTAGGAATGATTTATAAAAAAAAGGGTGAAAAATTGATTGCGATGAGCTTCACGCGTTAGTCAATCGTACTATTCGGAACTAGATACCGCGAATCTCTTCGTCGTACTTCTATACAGTAATTTTATGCGCCTTCTTCGCTTTCCGCCAAGAGAAAGGTCTAAAATTCTGCCGTCTCATATCTCGATCGCGGTATCGAACATTTACCGCGATTAATTTATCACATTTATTCCAACAATTCTCGCACATTCTCGAGCCTGCTGATCTCTCTTGTCTCTTGCGTCGTTCTTATCGTCTCGTGTCTGCAATTCCCGACTGCGGCTTCGAAGGATCTATATTTAACGCGCGGAAATCGCATGTTAGCTCGGAAAGTCACGGCCTATAACGATCCCCCTCTCGATCGCGAAATCGCGTTACGTTACATTACGTGCTTTCGCAATGAAAGAAACGGCGAGATTTTAGGTATCGTTCGATACGATCTCAAAACAGCACGGGCTCGTCTGCAAAAAATGCACATTATCTATTGCCGTTCCGTCTCGTTGCAAAACGCCGGAGAAATGCGCGGACAGGTGTAGAGATTGGAAGTATGGGATCTAGTTTCATCGTATCCGATTTTTTGAAGCTACAACTGTTGAAGGAGCGCGCAACTTGCTTCGCTCGAGCGAATTCATCCTCGTGGCGCTTCGTGGAGATCTTTGGCTCACCGAGACCATACCGGTTTCGGTCCCCGGAGGGAAAGGCCTCGCACGAGACAGCCGAAGTCACGCTCGCGCGAAACCTCGCCGTTGGTTTCGGCCGAGACCCAGCCATTCCGAGTTCTCGAGTTCCGGTTATTTCGTGGCCCGCGACGATTTTCACTGGTCGCCGGATAACCGGCGTTCATATGCAGCTCTGTACGCCCCGGCGAAAATATCGATCGCTGTGCGCGCGCATCCGGCGCATAAGGTCGCGGACGTAACCATAATGAATTGTTCAGCCAAGAGAAACTAGCGAGACTAGCGTGAGCCGCGTCGTATTTCGGCCGAGACACGAGGAGACGCGACGAATTTATTATGCGTGAACGACCGTGCAAACAAAAGCGAGTCGATTCATAAAATTAAAATAAATTAATCGTTACGCGTGCGGCTGGCTGGCGCGCGCTATCGATACTGCGTCGTTCGGAACGATGAAATCTAGAGAAGATCGCCGCGCACGCCGACCGATTATCGCTGTGAACTTTTTCAGGATATTTGTACAGGGTGTGGTGTGCTGGCGCACTGCGCGGGGAGTTACGTAACGGAGTTACGGACGAGGAATTTTCCGAAAGCAATCGGGTCGACGTGCGAGTACTTGATTTTATCGAAGATAAGAAAATAGTGCGAAAGCGCCGCTTCTGCTCGCTTCTCTTCTAGAAGTAGGACGGAATCACAATAAATGTGTTTTTTTTTATTAGCGATCTATTTTTCGGAAATCAAATCGAGTATTTCATGTCGTTATCTCATGTCAACCACATTTAAATTCGGACATCCTGTACGGGCGGTTTAAAAATAGATGCGATAAAATCTTTTGCGTCAACGTGAGTCGTCGCATTTCACCAAGAAAGATAACGCGGGCCTTGCTAAATTAAATTGCGATTTATTTTCGAGGAATGTTCTAATGAAATAATTAAGTTAAATCGAATCTAATCAAATCTATTGATCGAACTGATCAATGGGCTTTACGTAAATAAAATTATCTATTGGCTATTTAGATAAATAAATTTAATCTTATTTGATGAGTGTGATTGCGTGTATTGAAATTGATATACATTCGATTATACGTTTGATTTTTGATTAAATAATCCCTTTTTGCATTTCAATCGATCTATTGCCAAATAATTTCTTAATTAATTTTTTGGTTAAAGGAAAAATTATTAGTAAGTCAAGTAATTAGAAACTTAAATAAAAATTTGTTATTAATATAGTGACAATAGTATAATAATATAATAATTGTAATTGCTTTTGAAGAAATTCATCGATAGTATGTAAAATCAAAGTAATTGTTTTATATATATGCATAAATGTACATTATATGTATGTATGTATGTATATATATATATGTAATTTACTTTTTTAATTGTATGTATGATTTTATACTTTTACATTACTTTCATAATTAAAATGGTAAAGTTCAAAACATTGTTTTTTTATTTCGTGCTGTAAATAATAATTGCCCAGATCTGTTCTTGTTGTAGCGGCACCAACATTGATATTCCGCAGAACAATCATCATTCATCAGAAAGATCTCGAACTCTCTGTTGGGATTGAATAATCTATCGTTGTTGTTCATAGATCACCTGGATGGCTCAGTGCTTATCTACCTCAGGATCAGGATATCGAACGAAAAATATCGATACCTGACTTATCGGAAGAACGTATTCATAGTGCGCTTGTGTCGGAAAAGAAGTATCGATAAAATAAACGTAAGAAAACAAGAACAAATCAAGAAATATTTTCAAAAGCCACATTCTTGAAGTTTTCCATTTCTTACGTAATGCTTTTGACATTTGTATCTATCTAACGATAATAAGTAAAAATGTAATACATTTTGTGTAATTTAATTTCTTACGTTTTATTTAACTGACAACGAATGGAATACAATAATATTCCTGAATTAGCATCAAGAAATTTTATTTATTTATTCACAAATTGTTTTTTATGAACGTAAAAATGAGTTTAAAAATTAAAAAATATTAAAAATTATGTTACTCACTATATTCATATCTTATGAATTTCCATTAATTGAATTTAAAAATCAATGTAACAGTATTCAATAGCAATGTATTGAAAGTATTGTTTTCCTGAATAGAAAATATATTGTCTAATAAAAGTATCGATACTCTTTCCGAGTCTCTTTCATTTCTTTCATCTCATACACATTTGTAATGTTGATAGAAAGCATCAATAAAACCATTTGATGAAAATCCGACTTTTATCATTAACTCTCGAAACTGCTCGGATCCCGCTCCCGCGTTTTCACGTTGCGCGATGTGCAAATCGACAGACAGAGCCAGGTATAGAGCGTTATCGTCTTTCAAACATGTTGTATCTAATTCCCGCATATATTATGCTATCGACCGATACTCCGGCTCTCAAGGTAGTCAAGAATTAAGATAGCGTTAAAGCACAGGCAAATTTAAATTCGCGATTGCTTCGCGATCTACCGTAACTACGCGTCAATACGTCTGAAATATCAAGGACGACCGGAAAACCTGCAGATATTCCGTCGTAAATAATAAAATGTATATAGATAGATATATGGTGTCGCATACAGATATATTCGTCCACTTGAAAAACAGAAAAAAGAATTATTCGAGTCGAGTGTCATCGAAAGTCCGATGCACTCTTTACAGGCCAATTCAGGATTGAAGGATCGAGTGAATGCAGGAAGTATGATGTTCATACATTATTTTGGAGAATAAACCTATTGAGATGTCTTCGAGATTTTAATTATCTAAAACTATCCTTTGCTCAAAATGGAAACGAATGATAAACGATCGACGAATTCTTTTCAATGGAGATTTCAGGTAGCAGATCACAATTTGTCGTAATTATATTTATTTTACATTCAGCCGTAGATATTTAAATAATTACACCTGAAATTGGTGTAATCCTTTTTCTTTCACAAATTAACTTTATTTCGAATTAACGTGCATTCTTTTTCATTTGAATAATTGAAATTAAATATGGGTAAAAAAGAAATGCGATAATTATTTAATATGCTAGATTTGCTGCATAATAAATCTTCATGAATTCGTTGCTGCTAGGTACTGAAAGCATCGCGCAACAAGACTCGATACGTAATTAGACATTCGACTTAATTAGGCATTGCTTCAAAACAACAATCGATAGCCAGTCGATAAAATTCGATGGATGCATTACCGACTTGGCGTTACAACAAGCATGTTCGATATCGTGTCTACTTTTTCCTGTCGATTTATCAGTACGAATCGAGCGTGTTAAACGTTGTACTCGAATGTAAGGCGGGTTGCTGCTCTGCGCACAAAAGGGGCTAACCCTGATATATCAATACTATTAGTAAGGGAATAACACGAATAATGAAATACTGCTCGATAAAATCGGAACGTAAATTAGTACTTCCAGGACAAGATCGCCATTCGATACATACGCATAAATTAAAATTATAACTTACATGAGGACACATTGGGGGTATTGAAAAATTAACATAACTTATTGCGACACTGTAATTTTCTGCAATGATAGAAATAGCAATAATATCACTGAGGAACAATGATGATAATGAGGATCCATTTAACAATCAGAAAGATTTAGATGTCGAGCTTGAAATTTCCAAACGAACAATTCATTGCCTTTTCTTCTCTGAATGTTCCGGAGTATTCGGGAGGTAAGCAAACTTCGTTTATCTGCGAGGCTAAATATACAAATGTATAAGAAAAGTCTGTAATAACACGGCAGTCACAAGCTAATTATATTTGAAAATCAAATGGAAGGGAGAGAGAGAATGAGAGAAAAACAATCCCTGGAACGATACCTCATATTGTCAAATCCATCGACCTGCATTCTAATGCACTTTCATTCCGCGATGTAGAGAATATATTGCACGTAAAAAAAGCATCTTACGTCTGCAGATGTTTTGGCATTTAAGACACGCAACATGAATACAGAATTTTCCACGCGACATTTTCTTTCACGTCTTCTACTCCCGATGTTTGAAAATACACTCGTTTAGGTTGCCTTACACGCGGGACACTCTCGGCGGCACAGATGAATCGCACTACGATTTCACGTGCGCCACAACTTTACGTGCACTTCTATGTATTCGCAAACAGGAAATAATAATAGGATTTGCACGTCTCCCGACAACATGCGCCATAAATCATGAGCGACTACCGAGATACCGCGATGCACTATCGTCACTATCATGCTACTAATTCTTCTCACTCCGCCATTCCCGCCTTGTGTGAAATAATATATTTCGATCAAGACGACGTGAGAAATGCAGTCGACTTATCTTCACGTTAATTGTCTCATGGACGCAGCGCTAAAATGCATCAGCAACAACCCACGCAAGTGTCCACGCCGCCGGTACGTCCACTATTGCTCTAAAATATCCAAAAACACCCTTTTCAAACCCATAGAGAGTGACGAGCTCACTGCGAAAGGGCAAGGGAAGCCACTCGTAGTCACACGCGTCGCGCGAACGAGGAGATTTCTAATTTATATGACAGAAATAAACTGCGGATTCCGATGTTTACTGTGAGCGACTGTCAGTACTGAAAATCTATAGTATACGTGACGTAAAATATAGAAAAATAGAGATTTTCAGTACTGACAGTGAATATTGGAATGCAGCTAAAGATAGACAATCGATACTATTTGATAGAATAAGTATCTTAAGACTTGTTTAACATCCAAGTCAATTAGTTAAATGCTGTTTCAGTCCAGTATTAATGTCAATTGGAGTGCATTTCGATATAAATGCAGATGATGACGAAGGAATTCACGACAAACGAAAATAAAAGATCTCGTCCGCGCGGCGCGTTGAATGTCTCTGATTCTTATTGCTCGCTGCATTCGTTTTCCTTCTATGTACTTTCTTCAACGAACTATTTTAAGAGAACATTGCCGGATCGAAACATCTTTTATTTGCCAGTGTTACTTAACTATAAGTCGCGCCAACGAGAGAAGCATAAAAACGATGAAGATGAATTACGAGCTTCGCGCGAAATCGAGAATCGATACTGCCACAATAAGAAAATTTAAATATATATGTTTTGATTAACTTTATATGTATTTTTGCAAATTGTTTCATACAAAAGTTTCAATTTCAAAAAATTGTTCAATATTAATTTCTGATCAATCTTGGATTCTCGATCCAGAAATGATAAAATATAACCAATTAGTAAATTATTATCTAACTTTTAATGATTTTAAGATGAGAAAACGTGATAAAATAACTTTATAATTATTATTATATGTACTTCGAAAAGTATTGTTCTACCATACAGATATTGTTATCATAATCAACATGTTATTACCATAATTATATATTCTGATCGACTCTAATATTGTTGGATACGATATGAAATAGTGTTGCAAAAGCGTCACACCGACATTGGTAGCGCAAAGAGAAATGCACATTCTTACACCGCGAACAAAATGACGAAGCATCCACTCGGACCAAAACGTATCACTTTGGCAGACGTTCATAAGATACAGAAATAGCATCGCTTATACGAAAGACTTCATGTTGGGAAGCACTAAAAATATTTCGCGTGGGCTGTGCGACTGATTTAGAAGAAATCAGCGATCTCATTCCGAGAGCTATATCGGCCAAAGCCTTGCGTAACGTAATTGAAGACTCGCATTCAAGGTTACCCGGAAAATTTTTTGCCGTTATCGTCCAGAAATCGTTGACTTGAGGGAGAACATCCAAGACGAACATTCGAATAACGCAACCTTCAAAGGGCGTCTACAGAGAAAGTTTCAAAGATGGGATTGCCCTTTAGATTCTTTAATAACATTATTCTTACATTTGTGTTGAATGATTTTCCATCAACTGCATCAAATGGCACGTTAATATATATAACATCGATAAGACAAATCCTTTTAATTTTAATTATTTCGATGGAGCCATTTTTTGTTATACTGCATTAATTTAATTTAAAACCTTTAATTAGCAATCACGTATGGAAGTTGAATGAAAACTGAGTGTGATAAATGCATGTTCATGTACAAGGCGTTTTAAAAGAAGCGAGAATTACGAGACACTCGTAAAGCATCTTATAGTAAAAAGAAAGAAAAAAATTCATAGTCTATATGACTAATGCACTTCGGCGGATAATTAATTCTTTGCAAAATAGAAATCAATTAACCAAAGACGCCATAGACGAAGTTTGCAACATGTATTATCGAACACTCGATATATAATCGATCAAATATAGCGAAATTGAGTTATGCATGTTGTTGCTGTTCCCGATGTTTCAAATCCAAGTAGAATATAGCAAATATTGATTTCTGTAATCACTTGATGCTGAATTATATACGAACTGCGTATGAGGGCTATGACGTAACAACATATACTTCACTTTGCGAAACGTTCCCTCTAGTTTGTAAAGCTGATTAGCGTTTGATCGCGTGACGAAGATTACATGATATAGTTATGTAGTCGGAACGAAACATATTTTTTCTGATTGGTCGGCAGAAGAGGGGATTTGTTAAGAATCAAATGCGAGGGTACGCGCTATACAAAGTGCAAGTATTATCTAACTTTTTTGTCCGTAAAAATGTTGACATATCATCGTTTGACATAAATTTCTTTTATCTTATATCTTTTATTTTCATATCTTTTGTGTGCTTTTCATTTTATTTTTAAAAAACTATTGGAGAGAACAACTGAGATAAGATAATCGATGTAAAATGATTACATTTAATTAACCTACATTCAATATTATAAGTTCGCGTCTTATAATCTTCCCCTAAGTTTTTATTTCCCAAGAGTACGATAGCAAATCCAAATAAAATGACACTCTCCTCGAGTGATATGTAAATATCAACAAATCATAGCCCTTGTTTATTAACGTTTTTCCAGAAAAAAAACGGAGATTCTTTGGACTCGTCTTTAGAAAAAATAAAATCACGATAGCATTACACAAAGTCTTTTGCAAAATTTATTAAATCTGGAAATATAAATAAATAAAATTTATAAGCATTTATAAACATTTTGGCATATGCAAATGTTTAATTGATCAATATTTAATTAATAACGTTAAATAATTTCGTAATGATGCTTTGATTTTAATACAGACAAAGGAAAAATTCGTTTATTTAATTCTCTTTAAGCAAAACGCAAATTTATAAAAGACATAACATTTTTTAAGAAATATCAATTAGTTCAAAGGCCTGTATTACGTTTGGTGAAATCACAATTACGTGAAGAAATCTTAGTTAATATTTGACACGGAAGCGGTTCACGATGGAATTATCCCTTGGTCAACAGTCGTCAAAGTCGAGTGACCGTGCCGTAGTAAATTTAATCGATCGACCATATCGGAAATTGCGCGCGAATGCATGGGACATTGAAACATATCCTCGGAAAAGTCACATATCGCTCATTTGCTGCAACAATGATATAACTAAAAAATCGCCTTTTTTGAATTATTCATATAGGGAAAAGGTGGTTATATGTACTATTTACAGTTAAATCGACAATGCTTAATCTTCACGAACTCACCCGAGGGAACAGTTGTGCTAAGGGAACAGTGTGCTATTGTCATTTAGTAAATTACTTATGTAGGTTGCAATACTGTCTTATCTCAGTCTTATCATAGTTGTCATTTTGTCGTTGTAGTGAGAACACCGTAAAACTTGCAAAAAGAGTGACATGTCAATACGATATTTTAAAATTCTCACAGAAAGTTATAATAATTCAAAACTTTAAATCGTGTCTGCTGAAAAATCACAATTTTTATGTTATGTTATTGTTACAGCAAATGAGTGATATATATTATTACTGTCCTTAGTAAACTACTTTCGTCTTTGAAAGACAGATCGAATGTTGTTAATCATGTATAAAGTCCAAGATCGTTTTTCCATTTCTTTTTGATTAACGAGATTCCTCGCAATTTTTCCGCAGCTAATAAATGTAACGATTAGATCTTAGTATAGGGAGATTTAATTTCACAGAATTTACTTCGGGATCAAGTCTTATTAATTTGTAATTTTGTTTCTCAAATATGGCCAGCAAATTCTTTCGTACGCGATTTTATAACTTATGTGGATAATTCTTCAATACGTTAGCATCTTATTTCACAGTATAAAATGCATCAAATTGTTTATTTTCTCTCGTTATGTTCTTCATTAGTAATTCATTATATTTATTCTTAAGCTTATTATTTAGAAATGTCTATGTTAACTGTGAATATAGTGGATATGGATATGTTTATTAGATAACAAAGTATGATTGTGTTTGATTGCCATCTAAGATTTATCGTAGAATTTAATAGATTTAATAACATTCGGTTATCTAATATTTTTCTTAGTAAACTAAATTGTTCATATAATTCATTATTGCTGTTATGATACTAATAACCTTCAAACCAAAAAATGAGAAATCCGAATAAGAGTAGAAGTTTTAATATATTTATTTTCATGCTTTATAATAACAAAAGTCCTATAAAACAAGAACGATCTAATAGTCAATTGAATTATATAGAGAACCCTGATTCCGCGCCGAAGGTCAGGAACACTTCATTAAACTTGATATAGTGTTCTAACGTAATAACTGATTACGCAACCTAGATTCCAGATTTATGGTATAGTTTTGGAATTCTATTTAAGATAATTATCTTTTCTTAACGAAAAAAACATCATCATATGGATCACTAGAAGAGTAATGTTTTAATTTAAATCATATTTTAGATTAAAATTTTAACGCTAAAAACATCTCTCACTAAAAAAATAACAATTTGGGACTGCGATAGTTTTGTATCAGGGACTCTATGTATTCGTCGCGAGATTGTATCGATTCTTTAAAAAATATTATGAAGAATGTGGTATCGCAAATTATCGATCCTACGTAATTACAGGCGACATGTGACCCGCACACAATTTTCCGCAAATCGATAAGAGAACGTAGAATTTCTTTGTGTACAAGCGCACACCAGAATCGAACTCCAAAGAATAAGTTGACATAAATTTACGTCAAACGCCCGGTTTTCTTCCGAGACGTCATAGTTCATATCGTATATATGTGTGAACTTTACCTCGCATGTAAGAGGCACGTGATGACCGCGGGATAAACAGATGATTTTTCGACACAATAGTTATGATGCCAATGTAATGTGAAACATCATATCACACGTCCACACAAAGGACGATCCATGTTTTGTTGGATGGGCTAGCCTGTGACAACTTTTATATTTCGTACGACGCAATGTTCCACTTTAACGTTCAGCCTTCAAGAAGAACGCCGTAAAATTTAATAACGCCTTCTTTTCAATCAAAGGGCATAAATCAGGTGTCTACTTAACAATATCGCACCAATGCGATCTATTCTCAGTGTCACATCGCCGATATAGAACATCCTAAAGCGATATCTTATTAGAAATTACATATTGAAATTCCGATGAAAGATAAGAAAGACCTGTGATTATAATCGACTTGTGAGTGAACGTACTCCTTTACTCTTAACACGAATACAATTATAAATGTAGAAATAACAAAAAGGAGATTGCAAAAAAAACATGGCAAAAAATTGATTTTTATATCATAATCAAGTATTTATATTTTTAAGATGCATATAGACCGTGCAGAGAATACCTGCAATGTAATTTTTTGCGTGTGATTTCTTTAAAAATATATTAAACTTATTTCATAAATGATTTTAATTGACGTAAGTATTTTCATGAATTAAGGATCCATCAAATACAGTATTATATTGCCATATCGGATGAAAAATCGATAATTAAATTTTATTGACAATTTACGAAAGTAATAAAAAATTCGATTTATATTTAATTGAGAAATCATGAAATCTGAAATTTAAAATGACTCTGCTCAAATAATATTATCATCCAGAATCGGAATTACTGTACCTCTCAAATCTCAAAAACCTTAACGCCTGTCTTCTCATCAGAATTGCTTAAATGCTAGATTCAAATTGCCTTCACAAATATGACTTGGCTACTGTTGGATATTAAAAATTCATGTAGTTACTTCGCCATTGTTTACTTTTATCTGAATTGAAGGTGATTTTCGTATAAACATATCATTGAAAAGAGACAAGAATATAAAAACGAAAGATAAATAAGATAGAACATGTCAAAAATATTGAATTAATTCATTTATACTCATTTTCGGGGTCGACAGTTCTCGACAGGATCCCCGACTGTTTGTTACAGCAAAGTTCTAGTTATTCCGGAAATGTGGTAATTACGAGATTTTGGCTATAGAATCGAATTGGACAATCTTTTTATCACGTAACGCTTTGCGTCAACACGAAATAAAGAAACATTCGCGAAAGCTACGCACTCGTTGTTAGTAGTGGAGTTCATGGGTTATCAGTCAGGGGTAAAAATGTCATCTAATCTCCGACCGGGCAACATCATTGCTCGGTTCTCTGCCGCTGGCTTTTCATCATTGGTTCGTTCAATAATCACACTTTTTTCTTCTTTTCATTCTCGTTCTCGCTCGCTCTGTTTGCCTGTCCAGACGTTATTCGCCCTCTACTTTTTTTCTCCCCTTGTATGATTCAATTCCCTCTCTACTAGCGTATTTTCACCGCGATTCTTGATAAAGCGATTCTTCAAAACAGTATAAATAGTCCAGCTTTGATGTTTCATCCCTTTGAGTGAACTGCTAAGCGAATAAACGAACGGTCGTTCTTCGGCGATTGGTAACGCGATTTTGTTCGTTTTATTTGCTCTTCGCATCTTTCTGACAATTTTCAATTATCTTTTTATCATTATACATCCGGTGATTTCTTCTTAGTGTACGGTTCATCCGTGGATACGTTCTATCGTTCACGCGGATTTCACGTCTGTTAACATCTTCTCGTAAAAGTAATCCATGATTTTAAAAATTTTCAAAAGTGATTTCTGTGTTAAATAAGTAAATGTGTCGTGAAAAACGAAACTTCTCAGAAGCACGAAAAGAACTCTTTTTCATCGAGCTGAAACGGGCGATTATTCTAATCTTTTTTTATTATTTTTAAAATTATGCACAATGTTCTGAATTTATGGTTCTGAATTTATTAATGTAATCTGTTTACCACGCGTAGAACTTTATCGCGAAGAGTAGCAGTAGAGGTCTGGTAATGTCCAGTTCCTCTTTTGCGGTTATCTCCGGTTTCAACTTGTATATACACTTTTATCCATTCTTATAAAAGATTTCTAAAATATCTTATGTGTTAAGATTTAGAAAATAAATAGGAAAGTCTTGCATTTTGCGATCAATAACGACTCTGTCGCTAAAATTGTTTTTTCGCAATACAACAAAAACGGTGGTAAATTTTATATCCTGCCTAAAGTTCTATTGCTGCACTTTCGTTTGAGAAAAATTCTGTCCACGTATATTAATATTTTCTTTCGTTTGAACGATCACTTTGATATATAGTATCCATCCATCTCGTCGCGATTTTAAAAATGTAGAATTCATCCGATATATCGTTAAAACGATTTATAATTCTGCATTTCAGGAGCGCAGCGTTTTGGCAAAATACCCGAGGGTATCCCCGGTCATCGGCTCTTCGCCGACCAGTTCTGGGTCCAACCTAGACTGTTCGTCGAACGCCACCCTCGTGACGAACACCAGTCCCTTCAACAGCCAGACCGCCCTCATCACCGAGAAGAAGTACTTCTCCGGCAACACTGGCAAAAAATCCAACCGTTACTATGCCGAAAACTTGAGGAACAATCATCAGAAGGCCCTAACCAAGTCGCGGATCTACGATCCGCTCAACAAAGACCAAGACGTCGATTACAAGCAGCTAGATCCACTACTACCGAGCGAGGAAAGTCTAAGTATCCTCATGGATCCCGAGGACGTGAAATTGCCGAAGGACCCGCAGGAACCCACCCGACTGCCGTCCTCGCAATTCCAGAAGGAACCTAAGCCGTCCTGGCTGCGGTTTGCCGCTCAGGTGAGTTTCCGTAAATTTTTTTCACGGATATATATATGGGATTTACCTTTAAATTTTTCGAGCAATTTAACATCATTTATATTTAAAAATGTGCAAAAAGAGATATTTCCCTTTATTACTAAATTAATAAAAATAAAGTTAAGGAATAGCGGCTAAATCAGATGATATGGCACTACTTATTCTGAAAATGCTATAAGTTCCGTTTTGAAATATGAATTTTAATCGGCAAGGCAGAACATTATCAACATTGTCAATTGAACAACTTCATTGATAAAAAATTGTGAATTATTTCATTTTTAAAACGATTATTATCAATAGTTATCTCACAAGTAATATTTACAAATATTTATGAAGAAACTTCGCACGTGTTTCTTGCGCATAATATCAACGTTGCCTATATGCAGACGAGCATATTTTTTACAAATACTTATTTCACAAGTCGTCTAGTGTGGTTAGAATGCGGTTAAGTTGCAGATAGAATACAATACATCAAATTATCGTGGATTACGTTTACTGACTGAGAATTTTTTTCCTTCTTTATTGTTGAGAGTCGCGCTCTCGAGAATAAACTGCTAGATTTAAGGACGCGGCCTACAGTAGTATGACCACACGTGCGGTCCGTCAGAAGCCACATCGATGCGTTACCCTTCATTCACGCGAATTTTGTAATGTTATAGGATGGCATCTATAGAAATTATAGTATTCTTCGTATGAAAAGCATAATTGTAATAAATTAAAAATGATAAACTCACACATCTCTATGAAAGTTACTTCTCTGTATAAAAATTATTTCATCATCTATATATACTTTCTCTTTATATATCTGTTTTTGTTTATATTGAATTTTTATATTCGTAAACGTAAACAAAAGCATTTTTTCAAAAATGTTTGTATAAAGCCGAAATAATTCCTGTTGTAGTAAAACTAGTAAAATATGGATACGCGAATTAAAACGTTTTTGCATTAAACATTTTGCTCTATTGTAATATATGCGTACAAGTTAATCAATTCGCGCTGTCTGTTACGTGATCGAAATGATCGACAATTGTACGAGAACAAGAGAAGACAAACGGAGAGCAGACGCAACCCTGAAACATATATTGCAGCCTTGAATAACGCTAACATTACACTTTCCTTGCGATAGTCATTGACATTCATGGACGATGGCATCATGGGCGTCACCAGAATTTCTCAGTTGTTATTTTCGTATTATGCGAAACACAAATTTATTTCCATTTACGTGAACTATACACGTTATTAAAAATAGATGAAACAAGATTCATATATAAAAGAAAGATGCAAAATTAAACGTTGTAATAACGATTCTTTAGTTATAATCGGATCTCGAGGCATCCATTAAAAGAGTAATCTTTTTAATAATTAGAGCTCTTGTTAAATTAATTTCAATTATTCAGCTTATCGTCGGTAATTTTACGCGAAAAATAGACTTAAAGTATACAAGCTTTGCAACTTTTTATGTCCTTAAATCATTTGTGCTCGAAATTTTATTTGTATTTTTGCATGTATTAGTATTTATTTATTTACATATTTATATTATATTTATGTATCTGTATAACTTATTCAATATTCACAAGCAAAAAACTATAGGGGTATTCAAATAAGTTAAAGTTTAACGGTTTGACAGGTTATGTCGGGTTAAAGTCGAGTAAAAAGTTAATTAATTAACTTTGGGCGCGCTACTTTTTAAGGTTATGCAAAATACATAAGTGACTCATTAACCTATCACATTAATCTTTGGGTTAAAAGTGTAAAAATTAACTTTTTACCCGACTTTAACCCGACATAACCTGTCAAACCGTTAAACTCTAACTTATTTGAATACCCCTTATGTGAAAAAAGATTAAATTTAGCTTGATGAAACAGTATTCTATGCCATAAAGCATGAAGCAATGAATATTTATCAAGCAAGAAATCAACCTTCATTACACGAACAATCGTATTATAGATACAGATGTTAAAAGCAGATGTGACTATAACCATTATATATTTATCAAGCTCTTTTATTAATTTAATGACTTATGATCAATGCATATCAGCATTAATTAATAATCAAACCGAAATGACGTAACATATTTAAATCCATACGTCAAACGAGTTATGACAAGTTATATAAGAATAAAAATAATTTCTTGTATATAATATATAGACAAACGAAAATGATATTTAAGTAAAATCAGATAATGGAAAATTTCATTAAACATTCTATTCCTAGATTTCAATTTTTAGAGTTTGCGCGAACACGCGCTAAAATTTACGCATTGAACGAAATAATTGTTACATACAGCGCGTTATTAGTGCAAAAAGTTATAGCTGAAGAATTTGGATAAAAATCATGCGCTTAATGAAGAACTTCTTGCATATATCGATTATAGATTCAAGAAAGACGTTTCAACAATTAAATGAAATACTGACGCAATGTCTAATTACTTTTTCTTTGCCAGCAAATTCACTGTGAAGTTGATAAGATAGTAAGAACCATATAACAGAAATAACGGAAATAGAAAAACAACGAGTAACTCAGTTGATATGATATTGATTAATCAGTTGATAGCATGCCGATAGAATAAGTAACGTTAAAATATTGCATTAAACAATGAGTTGTTTGAATGAATAATAAAATACTTAACTCTTTATTGATACAGTATACATGCATGCTGCTTTATCAATACAGTAAACATAATGTATCAATAAAGAATATACGCATATATAAAATATAGAGAATATAGTACGTTATGTGCATAAAAGATTCTATTGATTTTCTAAATAGTTATTTTATACTGCTTTTCGTCAAATATTCTAAATCATTAAATAATAGGACAATAAATATCTTGGTATTCTTGTAATCTACCGATATTTATGACTCGCAATACCAGCCGCAAAATCAAATAA
This sequence comes from Temnothorax longispinosus, assembly GCF_030848805.1. NCBI lineage: Eukaryota > Metazoa > Arthropoda > Insecta > Hymenoptera > Formicidae > Temnothorax > Temnothorax longispinosus. The sequence continues at coordinate 1,554,289 of NC_092359.1, forward strand.
CGTGCAAAATGAACAATCGAATGAGCTATAGAAAGTTAATTTTTTAACGTTGGCGGCTAATGTTATACTGTTACAAAACAAGAGAACTGCTTTAGGAAACGTTATGGTTTTCACGTTGAACATACGAGTTATACCCCCATCGAGTTTCAAAAGTGCTTCAGAAAATACAGTTACGTAAAGGCATAATACGTTCATCCCCCCCCGCTCGGAATTAGAATCATGAGTCGCTTCGAAAGTGCAAAACGAAGACGCCTTTTCAAATTGACTGTGATCATCCGACATGCTCCGGCTCCGGGGAGTAGTGATCTACGAGGTTCTCAACTACGTGACTTACGAGGGGAAGGGATGGCCGGCCCCCAGCATCGCTCTCTATATAAGTTCACCCGGCGCGTTCCACAAGTGTCAATAGCTTGTATTATACTGTGACATCGAAAACTTCCATTCGCGTCAGTGCGCGATCGATACTCAGTTCGTTGATCGTCGATTAAGCCAGATCAATATCGGAATCCGATCGGAAATATCGATCTCTATAACAGATAGTCCCCGCGCGCAAGAGTGAGTTTTCTCATCTTCCATCCCGATCTCGAGTCGGGATCCTCGAAGGGTCAAAGTTCGGTTATCCGATTTTTTCTTTCTGCAACGCGTTTATCGAGACTACTTTACAACTCTGATACGAGAACGCGGAGTTTCCAAGACTTTCGGAATCGACCTGCTATCGGATAGATTTCTGATCCGAATAAATCCGCTTATTGTCAGTTTATCCTATCGCGGGTGTTCGGAATAATCCGATTTTTCGCTCCGATTCCGGTTTCCATCGTGAAACGCGACGATGATCGTCGCGTTGTAATTGGAGAACATTGCTGGTTATCTCTCTCGAACGTTAAACTGGTCCCGAAATCACCTTCGTCGAAAAATCGCGTTCATAATCGAGATTACGAGATAGTATCACAATAGATTCGATCTATCCGTGATCATGAAGATTCTTCTGCGAGCGGACACTTATGTAGACATCGAGCTGCCGGTAAATTCGCCGGTAGCAAAATGCACGATCACTCAGGTAAAAAGCTAATTTAGACCGAAATTTTTCGTTTGTCTTTATTTTTACTTCTCTGGATATTTCTTAAATTTCTTTAGAGGGCAAGAAGAGATATTTCGCACAAAATGTCCCGTAGATAACTGAATAGACAGTGAGAGAGAGATTTCTCGTGTAAAAATAAGTACAAAATACATAATAATATTCTGCATAATTTTCAAGAATAATCTTGAATTCTCGGACTATAAAAATTGACAAATGTTATATGTAATATTAAAATTTGTTCATGTAACTTTACAGACCTATTCATTATTAATAGCGTTTTAGTTTAAAAAATTTTTTGAAACTAAATTATAACAATCTTGAATACATTGTCATGGTTCTAGAACTTGTAGCGATAATATTTTTACTCTGCAATTGTTATTTAAAAACTACAATATTATAATAAAAACGCACGTTTCTTTTATATTGAAAATTACTTTTCTCGAGAACTGTGCTACTGTACAGTCAAACAAATTTAATTAATATTTTTTTTTTCAAGAATTATAATTATTTATTTGCTGGTTGCACTGCAATTTTTACTGGTCATCCTTAAGATTCCATATACTACAAATAATCCTAAATAAAGATCCATACGTTAATATACATATAAAAATTGCGAAAATAACAGGATATTTTCCATGCGAATGTCGCAATCGTTTTCGACATAATTTCTATGACGCAAATCGTGACAATTGATCAAATATCAATTAAATTATTGCATTGATCTCTCTTTGGTTTCTCAATAGAGTCTATATAAACATGTACAAATTGCATGTACAAAGAAAATATATACTTGATATATATATAGTCTATATATTAAAAAAGCGCACGTGAATCTTCACAATTTTGATTAGCGATTATGTGATTGTTTTTTCTTTACATGAAAGATTTATGACTATAATATATTTATTCTGTCATCTGTTGACAATCTGCCTTACCGATTGAATTTATTCCGATTATATTTAGTAATTCCCCTGTAATTTAAAGAGGTTTCTCATCTTACTAAGTACGCCTAAAGAGTCAAAGCTCACGTTCAGGCTTTCATACATTTTTCATGCTGTTTATAATTCATTTACAGATATTGGCTGCATTATCGGTATCGTTAGGCTCGATGCAGGTCGGCTATGCGTCTTCCTACACATCGCCAGCGCTGGTATCCATGCGCGATAACACCACGGCGGGATTCGAAGTCACCAAACAGATGGTAAGTCCAGCAATTGATATTTTTTAAATAATCCGAACCGTCCTTAACTCCTGTCCGAACGTGTTGAGAATTTATCGTACAGAAAGACAAATCACGCATCTTATCGGGCACATACTTTGTATTTCATGTATCTAGAATTTTATGTAAAATTCGCCAAGTTTGCGAAAGCTACGTAAGAAAACGATCTCCGACAAACGTTTTCATAAAAGTGTTCAGAATAAAATCGCAATCTCTCCGAACGCTCGACCGTGAAGTGAATACGAAGGATCCGATTTTGTCGGAAGTAGACGATTGTGGGAATCGGACACGCTCCTTGAACATCTACCGCCAATTATACACATTATTCGTTTAGCGTAATACCTACATATTCGTATAACTCGTATTTTCTGCAAACTTGATATTTATTTGTATTCTGATCAGTAGCTATGTTCTCTATCTACGTGAACGTTTTATTTATTAAAAAAATTATTTTACCATCTTATATCTTATTGTTTGAAGCTACTAGAGAATGCCAAACAAGTATTCGTGACATCATTTTCGTTTATGTCTAGATCGCAAACAGATATTACGATAGCACGCGTTTCTACGCCCGTTTAAAGACATTACATTAAATTAAATTAAATTAAATTCACGATGTCAAGGAAAAATCCGACGGAATTGTTTACGAGCGACACGTTGTGGATCAATGTGAAGTGGAAGTCGAAGCTAAGCGCCGATGACGAACGACGTAACGCGCGTCACTTGTAAATTATCGCGATGCTACGCGTGCGTATAAAAAGGTACGACCTTCGTTATTCGAAGGGTCAATGGATAATTAAAAGGTTTAACCTCAAGTGCGTCATTGGTGCCTGGTCAGGGGCACGATGACCTGATTGCGATCGTATTGGCGAAGGAGCCGTCGTGCCTCAGTGGCCACGAACGCGATTGGCCATTTTGCCGGACACGCCAGCTCTGTCGTAAGGCCTCAACATCATGACAATGTCGGAAATTGATTCCAGATATGCAAGCGAGTGTGCTGAATAAGACGCTTCCGCAAAAGCGAGCGTTCGAGCCTCCGACGAGCCGCGATGTAGAACATATATGTATCTCAGGAAACTTAGCGTTAATATATTTCAGAGCAAAAGGGAACAAAATTATTACGTGTTCAATATCTTTTTGTTTTTTAATATGCTAAAATATAATAAAATAAAATCGTTTATATAATGTATATTATATTATATTTGAAAATGATCATTTTTTCATCATACAAAACTATATGCTTTTGCATTCAAATTATCCTGAGCGAAATGCTTTTATTAATGCATTCTCTATGCGATAATATTTTACGATATACTCCGAAAGATATTATATAAGATTTGACTTTAATCCTCAATACAGAATATACTTTTGTCTCTGCCGATAGAGACAGGATAGAATAGCTGCTGATTATGCAAAAATATTTTCGTAACGCTCCTAAAATATTTTTCTAAATGTTTTGTTTTTTATTAAACTAAATAAATAATGCAAGTATATAAGATATTCTAATAATTAATTAGGTTTGAGAAAATAATGTTTCGTTAAAAGCCATCGTACTAAGAACACTGCCAGCTATCTATTACACCGATTATTTTCTAACAGCAATTATTGCAGTAATTATTTTGCGCTTAGTGACTCGATCAATCGTGACAAAGATTTCGTAACCCGTTTTTGCGCTGCGGTAACTTAATTAAAACGCACGACCACGAATGAGCAACGAAAATGATCGATGGTCGCCCTTCGCAATTGTTTTCCTTGACATTTTTGCGGCTTCCCGACCTTATTTGTATTCGAAGGACCTGTGATGAGTAAAACTACGTCAGTATTGCTTCAGTATAGGACTTGCTATTCGAACGATGAATTTAAAACAATCGAGAGGTCTGAGATGTCGATACGCGCTGCATAATATACAATCGACCTACATTTTTTTCAATCCTATCCCGAGTCGCTTCTGTACATAACCGTAGCAATTTTAATAGTTACCGAGTATACAGAATATTTTAAATCCCCCCAAAATTTTATTTATATTAAAAGTTTAAGGCGTTATATAATATATTCGGGCCGATATTTATTAAACTTCTGCATCGCTTATATATACATACATATATGTGTAGAATGTTGTGTAGTTAATTTCAAATAAACTAATCTTTAATAGATATTTAATTTGATATTCTGTTGATTAATTAATTAATTAATTGACAATTAGAGACTTGCAGTAAGCACCTATCAAAATCTTTCTAAAAATTCGTTTGGAGCTTTTAGATTATATATGATTATATTCTAAATTTTATGTTACAGAGCATGTGGATTGGGTCACTTATGCCACTGAGTGCGCTTGTCGGTGGCATTGCTGGAGGGCCGCTCATCGAATATATAGGAAGGAAAAAGACGATACTTTCCACAGCGCTTCCATTTATTGGAGGTAAGTTTATCGAAGCATGCGCAGCGCAAGAAAAATTGTACGTAATAAGATATAATGTATTGAGATATATATGCAAGATATAATGAACGAACTATCGTAACAAGTAACGTTATATAAGCTCTGTCACATCTTCCATCAAATTATTTAAATTGGTTATAGTTTCCCTTATATTCCGAATTCTTGCATTGCACATAAGTAGTAGACCATGTTATACGATGACGTGATATTTATTACAGCGTGGGTCTTAATTGCGATGGCTGAGAATGTCCCGATGGTATTGGCTGGGCGCGCGATAAGCGGCTTCGCTGTAGGTATTGCATCTTTAGCGTTGCCTGTGTATTTGGGCGAAACGATACAGGCAGAAGTGCGTGGTACTCTTGGTTTAATGCCGACCGCTTTTGGTAACACCGGTAAGTAAAACGCAAGTTTTATATAGTTATAGTTTAATTCTATCGTCGATTTAAATGTACGTTCCTAAAACTTCTTTATAATGCCTGAATTTGATATCTATTTTCTCAGAATTGAAAGCTTTACAATTTATTTACACGCGTTTATTTTTTAAAATGTTATCAATAAATATCAATATAGATAAATATTAAATATGCTATTTGTTTCTCATTTGTCTGATAAAGAAATTAATATGATATTTAAATATTCAACTTGTTGAACATTTAAATATAAGAACATATATTCTATACTTATTCTTATATATTTTATACTTTATTCTTTATAAATTATGTCTCACAAACTCATAAAAGTTTTATATTCGATGCGCAGGAATATTACTGTGCTTCATAGCAGGCATGTATCTGGATTGGAGAAATCTGGCGCTAGTAGGAGCGATTTTACCGCTACCATTCTTGATTTTGATGTTCGTAATTCCGGAGACGCCAAGATGGTATATCTCTAAGGGGAAAACAAAGATGTCCCGCAAGTCTCTTCAATGGCTGCGCGGTAAAGATGCAGATATAACGGACGAATTGTCTCTGATCGAGAAAATGCATCAGGAATACCTCGATAGCGAGAAAAACGGTTCTCAAAGCACGATCTCGGAGTTGTTGAAGAGTAAGCACCTCAATCCTCTCCTCATTTCTTTGGGGTTGATGTTGTTCCAACAAATGTCCGGTATCAACGCGGTGATATTCTATACAGTGCAGATCTTCCAGGTACGTACATCAACTTTCTCTATTGATTCGCGAGTTCAAAATTCAATAATGTTTAAACATATAATTCTCAATCAAATCATAAAAATGAAATAACGGTCAAATAAATCTCTAAATTTTGAGAGATATAGATCAGCGTGTAATAATCAACGAACAACGTTTTCTTTTCAGGATGCTGGTAGCACAATCGATAAGAATCTCTCGACCATAATCATCGGCATAGTGAACTTTATATCCACTTTCGTCGCCGCGTCTGTGATCGACAAGCTGGGCAGAAAGATGCTGCTGTATATAAGCGCCGTGATGATGGCCCTGACTCTCTTCTCTCTCGGCGGATTCTTTTACGTGAAATCGTTGGACATAGACGTGACGGCCTTCGGCTGGCTGCCGCTGGTCAGTCTGATCGTGTACGTAATAGGCTTCTCGCTGGGCTTCGGACCCATTCCTTGGCTGATGATGGGCGAGATCCTACCCGCCCAGATCCGCGGCTCCGCCGCAAGTATCGCAACTAGCTTCAACTGGATGTGCACCTTCATCGTGACGAAAACTTTCGAGGACGTCATAGCGGTGATCGGTGCGCACGGCACCTTCTGGCTGTTCGGCATTATCGTCGTGGTAGGTCTCGTTTTCGTGATCGTCAGCGTGCCGGAGACCCGCGGCAGGTCGCTCGAAGAAATCGAGAAGGGATTTAGAGGTCCGACTAGACGAATGAGCGCGGTCGCCAATATGAAACCGACGCCGATGTCGTGCTAGCTGCTGAACTTTCGATCGCGATTCGTGTCGACAAAGAAGCTCGTTCGAGTAAGGAATAGCACTCCTTACGGTGTTCCTCTAAGGTATAGATTCCCTTATAGGTATGCTTTCCCTTAAAGGGAAGTCAAGTTCGAAGGTTATACTTCTCTCTATGTAAAGAGAAGTGCATCTGTTCTTCCTTCTTGACTTTTCCTTGTTCTTATTTCCGAGCTTCGGCTCGACTTCGCAAAGTCTGCTTGTTATAACGAAGTTTGAGCGAGAGCGATTCGGAGATAACCGATAAAGAATGGAAGATTGTAGATCTGAATAGTATAGAAATAGATACATGGACAAAAGCGCTTCTCACAAGATCCACATCTCTTTAAAACGAGTTGAAGAGGCAATTGGAAGAAGAGTCTAATTTCAGCGTAATAGCTATCTCTTAAAAGCTATCTAAAAAAAATTAATTGTAAAAAAGTTGATCAAGATAATTCCAATTCAACTGTACTTCCAAAGCACTGATAACTTTATGATATAAAAAAATACATCATCCTCGTTCATTCGCTTCTTCAATTAGCTTCGTAAAATTTCGATTTGACTTGACTCATGTCCGATGCGAGGATCAGAGTTAGCGAGTTAGTGCCAACCTTGTCGAGTATCTGCGAGGCAATTAATTAGCTTCGTGGGATGTAAACGTGTTACGCTTTCCCACCGTGGAAATGACGCGATATGTGACTATCAGCTGTTGACTAGGTGTGTAGTTGTAATTGTTTTTATTACTTCCGACAGTCCTTCAGGGCCTACCTCAAGTTGACATTGCTCTATTAGAATATAGCGGACAATACTATCGTTAGAGATACGTATACGGCATACGCGTAGGTCAACGCTAGTCGCGCGCGCGAGCGCGCGTTCCTTCTTTTTTATAACGCACGTGAAACGACGCAATTTGCGTGGGGCTGTGGTATCGCATATAGTTATGTGCGATACAATTAATCCGCCACGTGCACTTTGAATTTGAGAAGCACGCGTAATATGTTATGTACTTATATATTATATATACATATATATTATACACCGACCAAGAAGCCGGTCTTTCGAACAGGGGCGAATTTCCCACGCGACAATAAATTTTAAGATCAACCGCGTTCTCGTCTAGTTTGTACTATAAACTGTAAATAGTCGAAGATTTGCGCCACAGTGATATTATGTATCCACGTCCGAAGATCGTCGTTGTTAATTTCAATTGTGGATATAATTATTTTTCTATTGCCTCTTTCTTCTTTTCAGACAAAATTTAGAAAGGGACAGAGGGGGACTATTGAACTACGATTGTTGTTAAATAAGCGTTGAAGAAATTGAGCGTAAGTGGGACGATATGATTCTAACAGTCCATGATCGCGTATTATCGTAATCTTCGTATTAAACAAATCATGCTTGGTATCGGACGGCTGTATCAATGTGGGATGTGATTTTAAATGTACGTACAAGTCAAACGATAATTTAAGCGTTATGATATATGGCAGATATATATTTTTATTCTCTAAAGAGTCTAAAGCGAGGGATTAGGAAAAGTGGGAGCGTAGTCGTAAAGTTGAGATGAAGTTCTTAGAAAGTTACGTAAGAGTAGCGCTGGAGGAAAGCCTCAGACAAATGTAGAAAATAGTCGAATCGCCTATGTTCGAAAGTTAGGGTAAAACTGCGTCGGGCACCTGATGAGTGTTCTCGGTCGAGTAATTTAATGAAAGAACAATTCGTTGGCATATTGTTATATATGAGAGATTTATTATATACAAAGGAATTATTTGTATACGTTTTACTTAAATTATTGATACATATTTATTGTATATTTTTATGAACAATTTATCATATGAGATTATAAATAGAATTATATGTACATTAAAATTCTACGTAGTTTTTATAACAAAAGAGTTAAAAAAATGAAATAAATAAAAATTGATTTTACGAAATTTATTTTTAGACGACATTTGAGAAGATATTTTAGACGTTTAAAGGATATAGTACTTTGATGTCTTTTAAACGTTTGCATTGCCTGTATGAAATGTGATGTTTAATAAGTTGTATCCAATGTTAATATGTAAATTATATATTTTTGTAATTTATTCGGATTTACTACGCGCGACCGGGTGCACTCACAGTGTGTTTGGCACAGTAAAAACTAAATGCATATCATAATTTAACGATAACTGACGAACGCGTTAGAAAACACGTTAAAACACGTGAGTATCCGTTGTTATAAGTCAGAGTGTGCTTGTAGTTGCGTGCGTCCGAGTCGAAGAATTCCGTTAGTAGCGAATTTTGTTTGTGTAGATAGAAGTGTAAAAACGATATAACGTCATGCGGAACGTTTCTCGCGTCTTAGTTTCTTTTCTCGCTCGCGTGTTAAACAGTGTCACGGTAGGCATTGTTTACAGCGCGCGGAATCTCATTTTGACATTGTGAATAAAATACCGCTCGAACAAAAAATCATTCCTTTGCGATTGTGCAAGGTTCAATGTACGACTCTAATATTATATAAAGCAATAAGTGCACAATATACCTCGTTTTATACGAGAATTGAGTACATTATTACTCTCCTTCGTAGTACAACGACCAATCACGGCATTTCTTCGTTTCTCATATTTACTGTTTATATTTGTTGCTATTATAAGTAATACCTGCCGCTTATTCATAAGCTATTTGCCAAAGCACAATGAAGATGGCGGAATATTTTTGATAATTTAATACTCATGTTAAGTTTACGAGTAATCTGTAAGTTATTATGTGGTATAATTTTAAGACTATCTATACATAAAATGATATGTTTATGTAAAATTGTTGCATTAATTTTTTACCCTCTCCTTGCGATATTTTTATATAATAACGTTAACAATGCTATTCAATTTTAAACAATTACGCGTAATTACGAACACTAATTAAGTAAGAACAAGATTTGAAAATTATAATGCTATATAATATATAGAATATATGAAATTCACAAATCCAAATGCGATAGAGAAGTTCTCGAAAAACGAAATCTAAATAAAAGTTAGTTTTCGTTTCAAGCAGTAGTTTTTAGAATATCGGCCTATTACAAGCAACGATTAAACAGTCCATGTCTTATGATCTATCTTCAGATCGTGTTAATTATTGAAGCACAAGATACTGTGTTCATATTATACATTGTCTATTATTGTGTAATAAAAACATACCCCCTCACAACCTATTAAAAATAAATAAATATAAAATATTCATTATATAAAATATAGAAAAAATATGTAAAAATATTGATTATGAATTTGTGTACATATATTGACGGCAATATGATCATTAACACTACCTGCAATTCATGACCAGATGATCGTTTAACCGTAGCCTGTAATTAGCCAATGCTGATGTAAGTATATGTTTCAAAAAGTATCTTTTAAAGTAAAAAAAATCACGACGGCTTTTTTTACATAATTTTTCATGAAAGTTCCTACAGCAGTGTCTTAATCCAAATTTTGTAACATTCTATACACCCCATTATTAAAAATATAAACCTGCTTAATGTAGAACGCAAAATATCTTTTTAGATATTAAGACATTTTTATATTCAGCAATTTCCAATTCCCATTTTAAAAGTCATCAATTAACAAAATCTGCAAGACATTTAATAATCATAATCTCTGATTTGATTCTCTGATAAGATTCTCAATCAAAAAGTGAACAATCTACTGTTTCAAATTATTGTTGTAATAAATAAGTAATGGTGAGTATAACGAGACTTTATGTATCTTATATTGATGACTGGATGACACGTACATTTAAAGTTATAAGAAACAATACAACTTAAACTGCCTAGACACTGTGCATTACGAGTAAATAAATAGAGATTGGGAATCAACGTCCCATAGTCTAATCTGCCAAAAATAAATCTTGCAAAGTGTCTGCTGTAAATTCCACCGCTAGAATGCCAGTAGAAATGTAACACAATCTGTTAACAGAATATGATGGCACGTCGCCTACAAAAATCCAGCAGTATCTTATCCTAATCGTTTCCTAATCACTTATTCCATTTAAATGGTCATAAAATGTCATATTCTGATAGTTTATACTGACAATTTACTATCGGATCATGTCGGCAGACTCTAGTAGACAGAGCTTAATGCGCTAACACAGCCAATCTGCTGCGATATCCTGCTGGCAGTTGCTAGCGTACCGTTTGCTTATTGGGATACAAAACGTCGAATACGTTGCATTTTGGAATAAATAGGTATAAATTAATTTTCATTGCGCGAATGTCAGCGTGACGATTATAATCAACATAATGCAACATTTCTGTAACGATGGATACGGTAGCGGGGGTGATCATTGCCTACATATTTAATTTAGGAATATATGTTCTTAAGATAACTAGGATAAGATTATATATACACCCCAGAAAAATCTTAGAATAAGTTACCTGGATAAACCAGAAAAACGATATTTTTGGTCATTTTTGGCTTTATAAAGGGGAAATCTCTCGAACTGCGGCAACAGTTCTTCAAGTTCTCTCACAATCAGTGCACTATTCGTACTACACGGTCAATCACCAGTATCATAAGTTGAAGTAGATTGTAGCACAAGTTGAAGTATTATTGTAAGTAAAACGATAAATAAAATTCTTTTTTTCTTTGTAATAATAATTTTCGCGAATCCTGACATGGGAAGCTAATGAAAACATAACCAAGACTCACCCATAACCTGGACTCGGCAAATTGCACAGGTGTCACACTCCACGTCCCAGCTCCACATGGCCACGGCGTTCCACTTCTTCAGAGTAAACATCTTATCGTTTTTCTGGTTATCGCCGTCGATCCGGTCACCCGGGTCTTGCTCGGAATCGCCCATGTTTCGAGGTTAGAAACGCCAGCGGAACACGGAACAGCGCGAGGTCGACGCGATTCGCGCAAAGTGCGAACGCGACGCGGTTTTTATTTATGTATTAATTTATTATTATCAGAGAGAGAGAGAAACCCGAGCGGCCATCTTTTTCTCTCTAAAGATGTATTTTCCGACGCGCTACCTGAGAAGATGCAACGCAACTAACGTCGTTTCGCTCGATAATGGTATATGGTTCGTGTCCGTGCTATGATGGTTCATGTCCGAACTACTTGTCAGATAGACTGATAGAAGATGATTGTCGGTCCTTGTCTAACTCATATATTCATCTCATTTTACTCTCATCTCGACTATCTTCTGAGTAGTTCGGACATGTATTCAAATAAGTTATTATTATAATTTTTTTTTAAAAAAGGTAAAAAAACGCGTTCCGTACAAAATCTTTATAAAAAAAAATTTTTGATCTAATTTGATCTTATATTAATTATATTTGTATTTTTTATTACTTCTTAATTTACGCACGTGACATGTAACGCATGTATATTGTTAAATCTTGTTTTTTTTTTATATTGAAATATACCTACATAACTACTTTGATCACCCCAATCCCTTACGCATAGTACATAATTGTTGCTTCCTTAATTAAAAATTAAATTTTTATAAATCAATATTAATTGATATTAATAAATAGTAATCACTCACCGTACGATGCGCAACAGCGGAGTTATTCTGCAACGTCGCTGCGATGATTCTGTAACAAACAAATATAAAATCCAAATTAGAAATCCAAATATAAAATCCAAAAAGAACGGAAAACAAAAAGACAGTCAATAAATATTTCAAAAAATAATGACCGAACACTGAATTCTAATTGATATTTTAGTTGATTAAGCAAATTTAATGAAATAATTATGTAATTTTTTAAGAATATATTCTCTGTCTATTGAATACAAAAGGTTCTATAGAATTTTTAAAATAAAACTTCTTTTTTCTAATTTTTAATTTCTGACTAACTATCCAATTGAAAAGTGGATAACTCTTCCGCATAAAAGACACAATATGTATAAACCAATTATGCATATTTACCGCATGTTGTTCCGCCGGCGCCTGATGCCTTTCCTAGGCCTCCTCCTCCTCTCAGGCTGCTCGGGGCTGTCTGCTTCGTAGTGTTCCCTCGATGGGACGATACTTCTTCTTGCGTTCCCTCGAAAAGAGAGAAACTGTGAAAATAAAAAAAAATTTAATTTTATTCGCACTCTCGACGTTCATACAGCAAGCTCGCTACGATCGCGCGGAGTTCACTTGAGAAACTGTCGCACATTCGCGTCACTAAACTGTATTATTTGAGATAAACAGTGTCCAAACGCGGATTTTTTGTTGCAAATGGGATAGATGCGCGTTTAAAGCCACGATATTGTACGGATTTCAACATCAAACAGGTTCAAAGTGTCAAAATCCGTTTACATATGCCGGCCCGACGCCGCGTCGCGCACAGAGACGGCTTGTCGGTATTACACTGAGATCGCGGTACAGGTATAGACACACGATAACGATCGCACACAATGTTCAACACTTGCAGAAAACACTCGCGATACGTCCTCGCGCGCGAAATTCACTTTAGCACGGTAACGACTTAACAACGCACGATAAATACTACGGAGCGACTCGGACGCGCTTTGTCCTTTGCAGTCCACCGCGACGTAATGACGAGTTCGCCTTGCCTCGATTGCCTCAAAATATTGAAACTTGAAGCGGTGAACCAATCACAGCGCGCCGAAGCAAATGTAAGAAAAACCAATAGGAAAACGGGTCTTATTTTTTTAAATATACATATATTAGCATCTATGTGTTCACTGTTCAGCAGATATTAATAATTCGAGAGAAATTTAATCGATGATGTCAATATTCTGCAATTATTTCTAGATCAACTTGATAATGAAAAAAACCGACCCAAGCCTGTCTCGCGTCTGCATCTTTCACGATTTATTTTATTCAATTCACAAACAATTAACTGTTATATTTCGACAAATATTTTTTTCTCGCACTTCGGGGCGATCCGGCGACGTTTCTCCTGGCTCCTGGTTATCCATCGGCATCTACCTCGGTCTCGGATCACGTTTGAGCAATTGTTAATTCGCACTCTCGACATTCGTACGCATTTTGGAGCAAGCTCGCTCCAGTTCGCTCCTCGCTCCAGCTCGTTCGCGATCGCGACAAGCAAAGTAAGAACGCCCCAAACGCGCGATCATTCTCTTTAATCACTCAATAGATAATTAATTCCCGTGCTCAATGAGAGGTTCGAGCTATTCACCGAAGCGTCTTTCCACGCGATTCACTCATTCGAAGTAGAAATCGAAACGGAGGCAAGAGACGCGACACGAATTCCGAGGTTATCGTGTCACTGCGACACGCGGGACAACAATTCTATTAAAGATTCGGATGTATCGCGCTTCGAATCATTTCTCTCTCATATGCACAATTCACTTACCGATCACGGCATTCACGGCACATTGCCTGAGACAGGAGGAGGAGACCCGTCAAATCACAGCCGGGAGGAGCGGGAGGGTGATACGTTCATTTCGGCCATCCCACTCGTTACAGTCGACACGAGAAGAAACAGAATACTCGGCGTACATTCAGCTTGCGACACACATACACTCTGTAACCGGAGGATTTCTTTTCGTTCACGAGAAAGAAATTACTTACACGAGCGGCAACGTCTCGCCGCCTCGCGACTCGTACCGACCGCGACATATTACTTGCGCGCGCGCTGCGTCAGCTGCGTGGCGAGTCGAGCCCCCGATTGCCCCCGAATCCGACCGAATCCGGCCGAATCACGTTCGGCCCAGTTCGGCCGCTCACGCCGTTCGCGCCGGCGCGGCACGCGCCGCACGCACGTGGCACGGTCGGCACGGATGGCTTCTCTCTGGCGGTGGAAAACAGATTCCTAAAATGCACGTGAAAATTGCAAAATAAATTTATGAACGTATTATGAACGTTTATAACATATGTATGATTAATTCAGTAAATGTTGCAGCTAAGAGAAGCAAAACTTATATTATATATGATTATTAATTACTATTTGAAAATAAAAAGTTTAGGTTATACACGTGCTAATCTTGTCTTTCTCATATTTACACGTTTATTATGTATTCAAATCTATAATTTCTTCTAGATTATTTGAATTGGTTACAAAAGTGTATAACTTGTCTTAAAAATGAAAGTGAAGAAGATGAGCCAGAGGCCTCTCAAGTTGCCAGAAGTACAGAAATTAGCAATTACTGGGAAAAAGAAAAGAGATCTGAGCAAAGTAACTACTAAAGAGTTCCTTGAACAAGATTTCGAAAGTGATACAGATAGTGATATATACGATAGTGATGAAAAAGATAAAAACACAGGTATGATATCAAATATTTGATTGGATTTCTTTTTTTATTTTAGATTGCATATATTCCAACTTTTGTTATATTCCTTTATGCAGATGATGAAAACAGCGAACGACCTGATAGCGACAGCGATAGCGAGAGCAACTTAAATCCTGCAGAATACAAAAGATCATTGATAAAATTACAAGATACTGATCCTGATTTTTATGAATACCTGAAGGAAAATGACCAAGATCTCTTGGACTTGGAAGTATCAGATGACGGAGATGATGATAATTATTCAGTGGACTCGGATGATAGGCACATTTCTAATAAAAATTTAAAGGTATTTTTTTCACAAATGTAATTTTAACTCTTTGTTTTAAATACCTTTTTAACAATATTATTAAATATACAGGTTGCTAGCGATAATAGTGATTCTCAATCGGAAGAAGCTGACGATAATTGTGAAAAGATCACTATGCAATTACTGAAAGTTTGGCAACAAGAAATACAAACAGACAAGTAAGTTTTCTTTTGTTTACTTTTTATTGAATGAATAGCAAAGTAGTAATTATGCATTATTCTGAATTTGTAGATCAAGTGTTACCATTAAACGTGTTGTAGAAGCTTTCCATGCAGCTTTGAATAGTATCGCAGTATCACGAGATACAACCACACGATATAAAGTAGAAGGAAGTGCAAGTTAGTTTTAATTGCTATTAAGTCACTAATTATTTTTTAAATAATTCTATTTTAATTTTACCAAATTGTGTTTAGCATTTAATGGCGTGATGCAATTATGTATAACACACTTGCCTGATGCACTTAGACGGTATTTAAAACTGGATCCAGAATCGCAGGAAGCACATAAATCTAAGAGATTTAACAAAATACAAGAAATTTTGAAGTTATACTTGTCGGATTTAATTAAAGTATGTATATGTAAATTCTTCATTTATCTTTCATATATAATGCAGTTCAAATAATGTATTCTATCAATAAGTACATCTGTTTCACAGTTATTGCAGACTGTAGCATCATCCAATAATGCTGTTCTCATAGTGCTTCTTAAGCATCTTCATCAAGTGTGGCCTTATACCCAATCGTTCTCGTCCTTAAGTAAACCATTGTTAAGAATCTTATTAAAGCTATGGTCAACTGCAGAAGAAACTGTTTGTGTTATAGCCTTTATGAATATCTTACATATTGCAACCAACAAAGAATTTGTACTTGAGAAACTATTAGAGGTGAGATTCACATGTTATGATGAAAAGAGAATTTTCGGACAATGGCATCATTAAACTTTTTTTTTTAGACTATGTATGAGAAATACGGTCAGAATACGAAATTTGTTTCACCCAAAACATTACCAAGAATAAATTTCATGAGACACTCTTTGGTCGAAATTTACCTGCTTGACCACAATATTTCGTACAGTCATGCCTTTTTACATATCAGACAATTAGCGATTGATTTAAAAAACGCCGTAACCTTAAAGAACAAGGTAATCATTAAATAGCAATTATGTACTTTTCATAAAATTTATCACTAACATCCAATATTTTTTGTTTCCAGGAAAACTTACAGGCCGTATATAATTGGCAGTATATAAATTTCTTACGCTTTTGGACAGAATTGATAACTAAAGCAAGAGATAAGTTGGAATCGCTGTTATATCCGTTAGTCCAGGTATTAGATACTTTAAACAAACAAGCAATAAAAATAATGTAACAATTTATGTTAAAAAAACATTAAATTATTTAACAGATTATTATTGGAACAATAAAAATAAATCCAACCGTACAATATTATCCATTGCGATTCCATTGTTTGAAAATGTTAATAACCATTTCTAAGGAAACCGGAACTTTTATACCTATTATGCCGTTCTTTCTCGAGGTATCAGTTATTTTCAAATCTTAATAATTTATAATCGTAGGATATACAATTATCTTGTGTCAAACTTTTCTTTTTAGATACTGGATTCTTATGATTTTAACAAAAGGCATAAAGCTACGATGCAACCTATATCCTTTGATTGCCTTTTAAGGATATCGAAATCACAATTGGTAGAAAATGGCTTCAAAGATAGTATTATTGAAACTATTTATCAACTTATATTGGAACATGCAGCAAGTGAAAGTTACAGAATATATTTCCCAGATCTCTACATATCTTGTATAATACAGGTATCTTAAAAAGAAACTAAATTAAAAAAATTTTTAGAATTTTTATTATTAGATGTTTTATTATTTTATTTTTATTATGTCCAAAATATTAAATCGATATACTTTCGTAGTTAAAAGAATTTCTGAAGAAATGTCATGTGACAATTTATTGCAAGAAGATGAAACAGCTTCTATCTGTAATTGAAGAAAATAGAACATACATCGAGACCGAGCGTGCTAAAGCAGCAATAGATTTACAAAATATGGCAAAGATTATAAATTGGGAAAATAGAATAAAAACGGACGGCACAGCAATAGCCAAATTCTATGCCTCTTGCATTAAACATCGTGAATCCCAGAATCTTAAATTTCTTACGAAGAACGAAAAAGAGTTCAACGTACCAGTTGAGAGAAAATCAGTGAAACATAAATTAGATGAGCAGAGTGCAGAAGACAGTGAAGAAGAGAGCGAGTTTGAATTTCAGATGAAAGAAACGGAATCTGAAATAAGAGCGGAAAGACGACTGAATAAGAAAAAGATCAATAAAAACAAGAAGAAAAAGTAGTCAACAATGATGAGAATTTGCTGAGAAAAAACATGGTTTATTCAAGATGTAAATACTAATGATTAAAGTTAAAAATAAGGGCAAGATTACTCTGGAATTAACAATTATATGTATAGACAAATACACATTGTTTTATATCTGAATATGAATTTTATCATTATTTTTACATTTAATATATGTGATAATTATGGAATCCCTTACACACAATAATTTATGGATTATATATAAATCTCTTAATATTGGAAATAGTATTAAAATACAGAAAAACATATAATTAAAAAAATATAATTTAAAACTTATTTATCTCACTTATTAATTCTAAAAAAAATAAAAATTATACGTTTCAAATATTTGAATATATACATTAGAAATACATAAAAAAAAAACAATCTGTATTTTATTTCTGTCAAACATTTTGTTATTAAGCGTCTGATGTGGAAACGCTTTGTTACGAGGCGTGCATATATTTTTTTAAATGCGATCACAACTTTAGTTTTATGAAAAATGAAATCAGAAATTTTTCAAGTAATGAAAATTTGAGATACATATAATAGTGTGATACAGTAGATAATTTTTTATAATGAAATACAAAAGATACGTAGGATGCAAAACATTTATTTAAGACTTTGATTTCAAATTAGATCAATTCTGTACATACACAATATAGCTACAATTATATTCTCAGAGTTATAAATTTACAATCAATTTTCTTTTAATATACAGGCATATCACCGACAAGTACATAATAGACGTAATGACGATAAACTATGAAAGATTCGTAAGTTAATTCAACGATCTCGTTTCTTTTTTTTGTATAGCACTCCATTACATCTGTTTCGTTTCTAAACAAAATGAACATAGCGTTTTTATAAAAATATATCTTTAATCACAAAAAGCAAACGCACAATTTTTTTGCTCTAATCGCTTTACCTACTTTACAAGAAGACATGTTGCATGCTCTTTTTTTCATTAGCAAAAGCTTTAATCTGCATGACGATGACACAAACAGAATATGAAACATCACTCATTATACAATATTGTGTGTAATTCATATCTGTATTAGAACAGATATATACTTAGTTAGTTTTAAAGTATACAGATATACTCGTCGACAATAAAATCCTTTTATTCGCTGTACAAATTGAATAGATTTTAATTTATATCGTTCTGCTGTGCTACGATGAATTTTTTGGTACAACTAGTGCATTAGCAACAGCAATATAGCATCGAAACAATGTTGCTTTCGCAACAGTTAATTTAAGGCATAAATGAAAAAATTGCAAACACCATACATGAGCTATTGCGACTAATGTGAATGACGGTGGTAAAAAAAAGGAAAAAAGAGTGAATTAAGTTCTATTGTTACATAATATGAACGAGCAAGAAGAGCATATTGCTTTACCAATATATGTATATATTTGTGAAATATATACATACATATTTTAGTAGCCCTTAAAAGAAAATAGTATACTCATTAATAGTCGCCTAATCTGCCCCTTAACATATAAATCGATAGGGCAGAGCTTAAGCATTTAAAATGAAGAGTACTCTAAAATGTTTTTTCCCTTAAACATAAAATCATTAAAAATTCTATACTTCTTAGTATATACTTGAAACAATTCATAAATACGCTGCGCCTATAATTAAGTTTACCCTACAAAAGTGCGAGCCCACAGTTACGTAATAAGAAGAATGTAATGTAACTTTTGGGCTTCTCAGACATGCATTCTTGTCTACGGATAAGGGATAGATTATGTATCCCTTAGATTCTCAGCATTGCTTATGTAAAAACGTAGATTTTATTTCTCTTTGTTAGCTTGTTACATAATAATGAGAACACTAATTAGCAAGACTTTTGAGCTGAACATTAATAAATCATTCGTAAGCGTTAATAGATGAGTACTCATTTGGTTCGCCTTTTGTGTAATTCATTTAATTCATCAAATTAATAATCACCAAAGCTGTATTTATAGTGATATCTAATAGCAGAAATTGAAAAATCATATAACACTGTGTAATATGTATTATTTAAATCATATAAGCTAATCGCACTGAAATAACGTATGTTTATATGTGACAATGTAACTTAAGTTATATAAATATAATCAACTGAAATGCTGCAATATCTTAACGTTAACTTTTAATGATTTAACTAATGATAGTAAAGCGATTTACAAATAAAAAAACTAACGCGACAAAATATTTGTAACTAAATTCGGATTGTGGATTTACAAAATTAAAATTGCGTGTGCGATGCTTCCATGGTTTTTAAAAACTTCTCCTTTACAAAATGTCCGGTGCAACTAAAAAATACTGCTCGAGTCGATAATCATTATTACACGTGTTAAGACTACAAACTAGCAACAAGAAACTCTAACTTCGAAAATCGTTTTTGCAAAATTGTATTATTACGTCATGTGACATGGCAGAAACCGAAATATTTCTGCATTTGATTACAAAATGCATCCATCATTCACGCAATATCGTTCTATATACAAGCTAAAAGTACATAAACAAGGTTGTAGTTAAACTGCGATAAAAAGTAATCGTCTTATTTAGTACTCTAAAGGCCATGTCATCTCATACACTTTAGATTATCTTTAAAATTCTTACGGTACTGCAAACACACATTGCAATTATAGAATCTCCTTCCTTTCTCTCTTCCTTTTATTACGCGATCACAAGATTGTGTCTGACCTACAACCATTTTATATTAAAAAATAAGAAACGAAAGAGATACCACACCTTCCTAAATTGATGAATCTGTAATCTTTTATAACTAGATTAAAGATCATGCTGTTACATGCTTCTGATATCCGAACTGATAGAAATTCAATTTTGGTAGGTACTTAATATATAATACAAACGTTATAAAAAATCTACTGTAGTTTTGCTGCTGATAACTAACTTATGCAATTGTTGTATACTCTCATCTCCATAATTGTATCTTAACAGTGCGGTGTAAATGATTATCTGTCGTTATTTCCAAAATATAAGTCATCTGTACACTGATAACGAGTTTTTTTCTTTTTCTAGCGCTATTGATTTCATTTACAACAATGCATAATGTTTATGTATAATAGATCTGCTTTTCATGTAAACAAAAGAACAAAAAAGAACATACACATCCTATCTTACCTTTCATGAAGAATATCATCATATATATATTTATATTCATATGCATGTAACATTGCAAAATATATGCAAAACTAAACTTTAAAAGATACAATTAGCAGCATAAATTAAAAAAAAAACTGCTAATGTAAAAAACGCTAATGCGTTCTATACTTACAATAAAATATGTTATTGAAAAAAATTGATTCATGAAGGAATAAAGGAAAAGTTTCCTAATGCATATAAAATTATCACTATATTTCTATACAGGAAATCTCCATAAAAAATGGATACATAATATATAGCCAAAATAATTTAAGTATCCATCAATACAACAGTATATAAATACCAATAGTAGAACTTATAATTTTAATTACATTAAAAATATAAATACATTAATTAAAAGCAGTATGAAATATATAGCAAATAGGAAGATAGGATGTGCAGTTTAATTCGAAGTAAGGCATTTGAAATTATCTGTTTCACTTGTTTCATTTTACATGATATATTTTATAAAGAAAAACATAAATCACAATATTTTTAAATGAAAATGAAATGTGTTATGATAACTTCAAATGTCTTACGTTGAACATTAGATACCAATCTTACACAGAGTAGAAATCAAAATATACCGTAATTAAAAAAAAAAAGCCATGAAGGATTATTGACATGTAACTCTATTACATCTGATGTTATCTGATGTTTATTTTTTCTGATATTGTAGTGGCTGCGTCATGCTATCAATTATGAGCTTAAACTGATTAATGTTTACAAAATATACAATAAAAGATGATATTATATATGTATACGAGTAAGAAACCTCATTGTGTGCATCAGGATGTTCACAATATTTCTACCTATATATATACATATATAAATTCTTTTTTTTTTAATCTTCCGTATCAGATACTTAATCTACTTTGTAAAATCATGGCATCTATTTAGAAATATTATCATACACAATGGATGTTTCAATAACATTAGTAATTATATTAAAATATTTGTCTGTATGTATCATTCCTTTTTAGCATAATTTAGTTTTCGCACGTTAAAAAAAGACGAACTTTAAAAAAACTCAAATTTAACTTGTGTAACGTTAGACTATCGTAACGGATTGGCATCAGTCAACAAGCACGCTAGCGCTGTATACCTTTCTAGTTTTAAACTGGAAATCCGATTCAGATGTTTATTGAGCGTGTTTGCAGTAATTGGTTGACAAGGTGCAACACAGGGGGGCGAGTCACCAATTAGCTCAACTATTGTCACTACAAAAGTTGACCATTCAGAAGGCAGGGAATCATCTGTGACGCACAATTGTTCAGCATGCTCGAACATCGCTGCTATTGCAGACACACCAAACTGAAAGACCAAGTGATAAATAACAGAGATTATCGTGTTTTGCAAATATACTTCCTATATATGAATTTATTGAAAGATTCGTAAGTATTATACATTTAACTAACCTTATTCAGAAGGGCAAAAGTTAAGCTATTATTTTTAACAGGATGAACAATAGCAGAGTCGGATAATGCTCTCGCTAATCGCAATATAGTATCAAAATCTTTCACTGCATCAAGCCATCTTCGAAATTCGGAATAAAAGTCTGTCAATATATGACAATCTCTACGGCCTATTACGGCTAATCCTTTAAATATCGCAGTCCACAATTCTCTCAACTGCTTGCTATGTTCCGTCACGTTCAGGTGAGGTAAAAAACGCAGTAGTAATGTCTATAAATATACAAAAATATATAAATACAAGACATTGGGAATATGATTATAAGCTTTAAATCTCTTATTCATCAAATTACCTTTCCTTTTCGAATACTTAGCATACTAGCTAATTTATCATCTTGTATTACGTGTTGCATACATATTAAAATCATGCTTATTAACTCCGGTTCAGTTTTAGTCGTATTTACTTCAGATTCCCCTTCCTGTTGTTGTTGCGGTTCCGGAATTGAAGCGAGAGGATTACTCAGATCTTCGAGTTTGAATTGCAATGTATACAGCTAAAAAACAACATTTTATTAATAAAGAATACATTACCAAATTAGTTATTTTATTAATTGTATTAGAATATTGATAGTACTCTCTCAATTTCAAGGAGTAATTGCCGTGTTTTTTTAGTGTCTTTCTGTTGGGACTGAGAAGTAGACTGAGAATCGCTATTTGATACGACATCCATATCGATAAGTTTACGTGGTGCTGTCACACTGCTGCAATGAAGTTTGCCTAATGAATTCTCAAATTGAGCTGGCGTGTATGCTGATCTTGAAGGGGCTTGAGGTGATGGTTCCCAATCTCTAAAGGAATAGTAAAAAAAAATTAAGGATAGTAATAAATAATATGTAAATAAATAATCTTGAAGAAATAAGTAACGATCAATCCATGTCTACAATACAGAATAAATAAATAATAGTTTTAATCAACATTGGTTATTAATTTCTTAAATCCCACAATTATAATAAAACAAGTGATTATTGCATGTTTCGTGTAAAGTATATTTTGTAGTGCTACGTTATCATAAAAAATACAGGATTTGCTTGCGTCAAAATATGTAGAAATGTGAAAAATTAATGTGTTATTATAGGAAATACAGGCTTTAGATAAAAAAAAAACATACCTATGATCCCTATGATATCCATTGTTATTATGGTGTTTCTTATCTTTTTGTTCTTGATTTGCATGTTGCTTATTCCGTTTATCACAGAATACGACATAATAATGGTCATCAACGTACGGTTGGATTGTATTAAGTTGTAATAATTGAATATTAATTAACCATTGCTTCTCATGAGGTTTTATAGCAAGTTTTCCTGAGTGTTCGTATTCTCCCGAAGCATTACCATTAACACTGTGCGAGTAATGTTGATGATGATAAGGTCTTTGATTATTTCTGTCATGATTGCGGTGAGGATATTGATTATTTTTAAAAAATGGTTGATGTACAGTTTGTTGTTCGCTATGATAGTAAGATCTGTTCTGATTTCTCTGATTTCCTAAATGTGAATAAGGTTGGTGTTGTTGGTGATTGGTTTGATTATTAGGAAATGCAGGCATCATGTGATCTGGCCGAAGGAACTGCGGGCCTCCTAGATTAGGGTGCAGTTGCTGAAATGTAATAAAAAAAGTGTTAACAATGTAAAAATACTTTATATTATATACATATTATAGTAATCATAATATATGACCTGTAAAAACGACTTACAGGAGGAAAACCATAAGAGCCATGAAGAGCTTGCCTTGGAACTGGTTGTGGCAACATTAAATGCGGAGGAGGATAACGTAACATATTACCAGGTTGATCTGATAAATGAAAGGATAATCAATATCAATATGAAGAAATATTTCAGCAAAGTTAATTTTAAAATTTAGTCATTTTTAATTCCAAATTAATTATGATAATAAATAAGTGATAATTAATTATATTTTGTATTAATTACAACAAATAAGATTAGATATAAATACAAGAAATAATACATAATTTTCGTGATTGGAGATTTTAGAACATGACCTTACTGAAAGTACCAAAACATTCTGAGATCAACATTTGCCGAGAACTTATCAATTCATATTTTGCAAATATATATATGAATCTGTACATATATTAATGAGATATTTAATTAGTAATAATAAACATACTTACTAATTAAGCCTAATAATCTAGGGTGTTGCATCAACTGAGGATGTGGTGCTCTTATATTGGGCAAAACTATAGGATGTGCTCCAGGTAGACCCAATCCTGGCGGAAAACGTGGTGGAGGTAGGCCATTGACTTGAAGTTTCTCTTTCAAGGAGAGGGCCTCAAAGAGAAGTGAACCCTCAGACTTCTTCTGTTGTTGCGTTTGTGGTTTACTGAGACCTGGTGGCGGCCTATTTGCAATAAGCCCTCTTTCCAACTCTTCCACTGTACAGACATTTGGTAAAGATAACCGTGGTTTCGGAGGAGATAAATTTAAAGGACTACCCCACACACCAGGTCGGGGAACTATTCCTTCCTTATCCAAT
The DNA here is from genome assembly GCF_030848805.1 of Temnothorax longispinosus. Classification (NCBI taxonomy): domain Eukaryota; kingdom Metazoa; phylum Arthropoda; class Insecta; order Hymenoptera; family Formicidae; genus Temnothorax; species Temnothorax longispinosus. The sequence continues at coordinate 1,578,986 of NC_092359.1, forward strand.
ACCAAATGTGATAAATTATCCTCGATATTTATGTTAGAAATAGTCTGTAAGAAATATAAAGCATGATGTAATATGTGTAACTATTTGTTAAAAAATTCAGATAATGTAATGACAGTAGAATAGGAAATAAGGAAAAGTATAATTTTAATTAAATGTGTTACGTTTACAAGATTATTTTTCAAGTATTACATTTATTCAGTGACTCACAAAACTGATCAAATCGTAGCATTGTCACGAATTTTTCTTGAAAGTTTGTGAATACAAATATCTGTAGCAAAGTCATATTTGTTTATATATTAAGTTTATTTATTGTTAATATTGAAAGACGTTTTATCATACAGTTTCATGAGTCATTGTAAGTCCTAACTTCACCTATTTTTAATATTAAAAAATCCAAATTGCACAATATAATCTCAACATATAACAAGTTTGAAATAGAAAGCACACATTTGAAAGAACATTTATTAAGATAATTAAAGAAAATCTTGATCGATGACACAACATACCTTCTTATTTGTTGCACTCTGATTATGAAGGCGATTTGATTCAGTAATTTCGGCAAGTTTCTCATGATCTTCTTCCCAATCACCGATAGCAGCATCGGGACCAAACGTCTCATCATTCAGCGCATCGTACTCTTCCTCCTCAAGCTCATCTTCCTCCAATGGACCATCCAGTCCATCTTCGAGATTGTTATCCTAATATACCAAATGAACAATAATTATTACCGGAAACGTGAAAATATTTCAATATAACTTAACGTAAACCAGATAAAAAAAAAACAATGTCATGAATGGATAAAAAAAAAAAAGGAAAGAACTGCTGTAGAAAATTACAAAGGTCATAGCCATGTTTTGTAGCGATGATACTTCCGACGCAATATCAGATTCAAATTGATGGAACTTGATTAATTAAGACGACACGCGCAAATTTCTCGACAAACTCAACCGGGATTTTGCGACGCTCGATGTTAATGACCTTTAGGGCGAGGAAAACAAGAATGAGGTTAGACGACGTAATGTAATCCTGCGACCGCTTCGGAGAACGGATTTTATCATTTTCCGGGGAAGGGGGGGGGGGAGCGGTATCGACGAGATTTGAGGATAAGTTCGGCGAGAGAGCCGCCGTTTCAGATCAGGCCCGCCGAGTAACGGCGGAGGATGAAAAGTTTTGTTTCTCCAGAGCAGGAGACGTGCCGCGACGCGGCTGTTTATCGGGGGAAGATTCACACGGTTGCGTGCCCCGTTGGAACTCGGACGAATCGGTCTGCGATGCCGCGCGCAATCGAGCGATGTGTTATCCGTACTTACTCCGAGCGTGGTATCGAAACCGAAAAAAGTGTCTGCCATTTGTGAAAATGAAATCTGCAAAATGACATGTTCCGATTAAACGTCAAGTGCTGCAACGCGGGGCATCAGCTGCCATGGCGGCCATGCCGTAACTCGCGGCTAACGTCAGACGGGAAAGGCGGATGCGCAACGAACGAAGAACGAAGTGCGCAGTTCCTGGTCGTCGTCCCCTGAGCGGCCTGATGAGCGTGCGAACACTGCGAACTTTAGACCATCTGATTCGCCTACGAAAGTACATACAATACTTGCTCGGCTCGGCAGTCTCGGCACTCGCGGCGGCATATGGGGCTCGATTCTTGCATTATTCGCAACAGAAACGTACGCGCAAGTTCTGCTTTTAACAGAAAAGTTGCAAGTTGATTAGCTCATATGGTTGTTTCTGAGATAAAGCGTCGCAAAAGCTTCAAATCAAGGGTACGTTGCGATTTTTCGTGCTGGCTCACATGTGACGTGGTAAATTATTACAAATGCTGCATATGCTACATAATGCATTTTTAGCAATTTATTAGATCGCATACGAGTTTTAGTACGAAAAATCATAATAGTTGGCTTTAGTGACGCGCGACCGGAAGCTCGTTTGTCGACTATAATAATTGCAAACGTATATTATTTTTATTTACGTACTAAACATTAACCAAATACTATATAAATATTATATAACTTTATTTAAACATGCAAATGATATACATATTATTTGCAATTTGCTTGATTTGAACTAAATATTGAGAAAAGTGCACGATGCACAGCTATATAGGAGCAACAAGTGTAGTCGTGTAGTGCCGCGGGCCGTCGCGTCGATAAACGCGCGCGCTCCAACCGCGCGAAGTTTGCCGCGCGACTTTCGAATTTACTCCGTTCCGCGCTCTCCGCTGCGCGAGAATTATCGCGTTAATTTGTGAGACGCCATGGATCGTGTCGAACGGATCGGAGCTTTTGTAAGTAATAATAACGTAATCAACCGTGCGTCACATACGATTGACGTTCAGAGCCGCACGAAAGTGACTATTATCGCGCGTTTTAGTTGCGTGAGTAGAATTAATCGTGTTTCGCGAGTGGTCGCGAGTGTATGAGTACCGTGAAAAGCAGCTACGGAAGGACAAGAAAGGAGCAAGTCAGGCATAGCGTCAGGCAACGGCGGAATGACCATGGGGTGAATAATTTACAATTATTTACTTACTATAATTTATTACTTGTGTTGTAATGTCAAATGTGATAGACCCACGTACTTGCCTTAGAGGAAAAAAAACGTATACAACGGAGGGATAAATTTAAAAAATATATATATATGTATACGCGTAAAAAATATTAAATATTATGTAGTTTGAAGCTATGGGAATTATTGGGATTATTTATATAAAAATTTTGTTTTGCAAGTTATATCATTTTTCTTGTTAAATATCTAATTGCAAGATTAATTAGAAAATTAAAGTTTGTGCAGCAATTAATTTGACATTGATTTAATATTTGGATATATTTATATCTTACAGATCCATGCTGTGTAATTCCGCTGCTGCGCATCATAGTGGTGAGTGTTTAATTATTTCTTATCCTAATCTTGAAATAATGGATTTATAAAAATTGTATTACAAATTGTATTAATATATTTTATATGTGTATAGTGTATATACGATATATTAACACAAATATAAAACATATAAGATATGATATATTATTTTAAAATCATAGAGAATTGGAAAGTTTTTTCTTGACGGTTATTAGTATGTAAAAATTCAAATTTGCAATGATATCAGCAGTTGTGTATTGGCTATGCTTGTAAAATTTTCGATATTTGATTGCATCATTTATTCCTATAATTGTTTTGTCGTAAATAAGAAATTAAAATTTTAAGTTAAAGGTATTACAGAATATAATATTTTATAAATCCATTGTATGTGTGAATCTCAGCTTAAAAATACAGATTGCCGTCATTATTTAATATGAAGATTAAGGATACTTAGAATATGTATATGTATTATCCGTCGATTTATTGTGCATATAAGAATGCATATGAAGCTATATGTTCACAGACTTTAAAAGATTACTTTAAAAATTGCAACAGATGGCCTTTTGCAGGTCAAAGGTTTTTAAAACGTGAGCCGTGATTAAAACAAATTGTTATATCTGCAATACAAGTCCATAACTGGAAAGAGCGATCTTATGCTGTTTCTATAATTATGAGAAAAAATGGCTTTATTATATAAATATAAAATAGACCGAGGAAATGTTTAGTTGCTTTGATAAAAACGTGTAGATTTGTTGGGAAAGAGGGGAAGTAATATTCAACAGTCTGGATCGAGGCGTGCACTTTTTATTGCCATTAAATCTTTTTGTATCGTACTACTTTCCTTTGGTTTTCTTATCTTCCACATTATGATTCCTTAAAATTATCTAATCGCATGCGGATATCAACGCGTTAAAATAAACGTAATTCGTCGCGTGTTTTTTTTTTAAACGCTACTCGTCGCATGACAATCCTCAAGTGTTGCTAGGCTGCTGGCCCTCAATGACGCCAGGCTCAAGGAACTATGATTTAGAGTATTCATGCCATGAGGATCTTCGCAATGCAGGTACAGCCGTGAACTGACAGACTTGTGGCAATCGGGGCATAAACGTTTCTTCTTCTTGTCGCGTCTTTTCAAGATGTCGTATGCGCATCTGCCAAATGTATGTTGCACGAGAAAATAAGGAGAAATATTCTTTTGAAAGACTTGGCAATTAGAATTTTACTCAACATTATTATTGTACTTGATTCCAACGTTATACTTGATTCTTGCTTTAGCTCATCTGTTTCTTAACAGAAAAGTAGTCTTGAAGTTTTTCCGCGTGTCTTACCGAGCGTGTAATATGTGAGAGCAAGGTAATGCTTCCAGGGAATCAGCTTCCAGACCGAAAGGTTCATTGCAGCTTCCGCATCGTAACTCCAAATCTTCCTCCATCGCAATCGCCAATCTCTCATAATGTCCCTTTTGCTCCTCGTCTCCCAGAGACCCGTAAATTTTCGATAATCTGGACCTTACTGTTCGCACCAGAAGCTGTAAGCAATCAGATTCTCATAATTTTAGTTTGAACTTTTCTCGCAGAGAATCATATGTAGGTTTGTAAATTATATCAAGTGATATTATAGTGACATTTTTTTCAGTGGCATTAGAATGTTATTAGAGATACCTCTGTCTCTTTTCTTTTCTCCTTTTCAGCAAGAATTTTATTCAGCAAGAATTTCATTAATGTTCTTCGGTTAATAACCCTTGGTTCATTGTATGCAGAAAAGATACGATACGGTAATAAAGTTATAAATATCCTACCGTTTTAATTCGCGGACTAACAATAATCTTTATTGAGCTCTGTTGGGCAGCACCGACGAAGCTGCACATTTTACGTTATTGGTTGCGTGTGCGCGTATATACAGCGTCAAAATGGAGAAGCGGCTCCATTGATTCGTAGACACAAATAGCGGGAGGATTCGGTGCGCGTGGCGTGTGAGTGTGGTAATATATGCATGGAATACTTGTGCGACGTACCAGCGGCGTTGTAGTGTCGATAGCTCTCTCGGCATTTCATTGGAACTCACGATAGTCTTTAGATGTGTGTGGATAAACAATGCATGCAACGCATCTTTAGCCTCGGACGAAACTTTTTCTATTACTCTGTGCTGATGCTTTTGTATTTAAAATTTATCAATTATAAATTTCATTGTAAATAATCTACAATCTCAGCGGTAAATATCTACAATCTTATCTCTAAATAATATAATCTATAATTTATTTTAATGTTAGAATCACCTTCAATTGTAATGTCACAAAATTTGTAAGATAAAGGATATGAAATTTTGTTTATTTGAGTAAAATCTCGAGGCAAGAGTTAACTAGGTATATCTCACGTTATATCTAAACTAATTTCTGAAATCAATAGAATTAACTTTCCCTTCAGTACATTCGATTCGTTGCAAATTAGCGAAACTTCACTGCATTTGTTTTGAGCTGCATTGATCCTCAAAGACTAAAGAAAAGGAGAAAAACTCCGAAGTTTTCACGTCTGGTAGAAGGAAGGAAATTGATTTCACAGTATATCGTCAATGCTCTCTGGCTCTCTCTCTCTCTCTCTCTCTCTCTCCCTCTCTGTTTCTGTGAAAATGGAATGAACGACATGCATCACAATCCGTGATCTGTATTGGCAGTTTACCTTGGCGCCAACCGACCCCGCCACTTCCAGGAGCCTAGTATTGAACTCGAGGGGTCTGCAATTGCATATCTTGTGCTGGAGCCTGAGAGCTTCCAGGCATCTCGCCGCGCCGTCCATCGCTTCCATCTGGCATAGTCGATCGCCAGTCGCGGCCGCCGAGCCCATCGCGCTCTCATACTGTCGGAACGCTTTCTGCAAAACGTCCATCTTTATCTCACCGATGTTATCGCTCTGACAAGCTGGCCGGCGTACGCGATGCGTGAACTAAAGGCTAATTATATATGCATCGCGATCGCCAACTAAAAGACAGATTAAATTCAACAGGCAGCTTCTATCGCTCAAAAGCGCAATCATATCCGACATTCGAGCAAGCAGCAAATGAGACAAAAATCGCTATCAGTATTCGTAATGATATATATTATTTTACTATATGAGTAAATATTATATGACTTTATTTGTTGGAACATAGAGAGAGGTTTAATATATGATTTAATACGTCATAATAACGTAGTAATTTAATAAATTACATGACATTTGATAAATAACATGACAATTTGATAAATTACTAAAGTGATCAGATATTGTCCAGTTTTTCGGGATCTGTTTGTAATTTTAGCTAAAGTTTATAATCAAACACATTGCATTGAATGCATATAATCTCAGAATTACAGATTGTTTCTCTGGGTTATAATTTCCATGTATTTCTGTTGTTAGGTACTATTGTTATATAATAATATTAATCATTGTATAACATAAACCAGTTTACATTGAATCTGGTAAATGTAAGTTATAAATTAAATTTACCTAGTTAATTTATACCAATTTGTCTAAATAGAAGTACACATGTAAATATAAATAACGAACGCGTAAAATATCAAAAATATGATAACTTTTTATATTCCTTTTATGGAAACGTTTTAGAATCTGCAATTTAATATTCGCTTTCGATATTCTATCTTGCTTTAACATGGATGTTTCATCAAATTTTTGTCATTTACTCTTCAACAACACTCAAAGGGTTTTACAGCAACAAAAGCAAAACGAAAGCGGTATGCGTTGCAAGCGTGATACAATCGCTTTTGTAACATGCGTGACATGCAAAGGAACGCTTCAGTTATGGCGTTTTTTTTTTATCACCGATGACAGTACCGTAACAATGTTGGAACGAACAATGAGGCTGTGAATGGTTCTGATAGCATCGTAGCACTTGACGTGAATGCTGATAAAAAATCTATCTGTAGAAACGTTTTTGATGCAATATGCAAATAAATATATTGACGTTATTTCCTATTATGCGATAACAGCCTTTACATATGAATGTTTGAAAAAGGAAAGATCTTTATCCTCAAATGTCATTTATTATTGCGCTTTTCGAGTAAACTTTATGCATGAGAATCGCGTAAAACATCTATTTGTAATTAATATGAGTAAAAGAGAATGAGGTAAGAAAATTACCCGCGATATTATTGTTAGAAGATTCAATGTGAAAAGCTAAGAGAAAGGGCATACCGATAACTTAGTGTGAATTACTCACATTTATATCCGACTTTTTTCTATAAATGTCTCCCATAATACGGATGCTTCGAGCGTAACTGGCTTGGTCGCCAGAAACTAGTGACAGTCGCGTTGCCTCCTGTGCATAATGCATAAACGAAATTGATATCATCGCTAAATAATATTATTATGGTCTCGATTAATCAATACAATCTTCCCTATAAAACATTCTCGATAAATTACGCGACGCTTCTTGCACGGAACTTTTCCTTCGAAAATATTTATGTCTTTGACAAAACATGAATATATCGCGTGACGGAGGAAAAAGAATTGTGAGATTGAAAATGAAAAGTTGGTGGGAAAAATTCGCGATATCGTTTTGATTTTAAACCGTTTAATGGTTATACAATTTTACGCTGATTTCTATCTTTGACGTAAGTTTCTTTTCTCTCTTTTTCTCTTTCCTGAGAAATTTCAAGTTGAAACTTTACCGAGCAGTAATCATGAGCGTCGCCTAGCTCGCCCTTTTTCCTAAGCGCCGCGGCCATTTGTAATAACGCCGCTCTGTGATGACGCGAATTCAGATCTCCCAGCTGTAAACTTCTGGAAAGATCGTAAGCTCTTGCCGCGTATCTCGCGCTCTTGTCCGCGTCTTGTAATCTGCAGAAGAGTTCCGACAAACCGACGTACACCTGGAAAAGAAATCCCACGTAATCAGAGTAGGTCACTATCATGGGCGAACGTACTAAGAGATTATCAATGAAGGAAAACTTCTACATGAGCCTTAGCTCGAGTATAGTATGTCTTATATGAAAGAAAGAAAAGAAAATATTACCAAAACATCTTTTGATTGCGACCTAATCTTCTTCCTTCATTAGATTAGATGTCGATGTTATAAAAATAAAATTTCCGAAACAAGGAATAAAAATGCTTCATCGCAAATTCATTACATTACGAAATAGTTTTTTTTTTTTTTGGAGTATTAATTATCGCAGAGAAAACTGATTTGCTCGAGTATCCAGATAGCGCCAAGTGCACGACGCAAGTGGGTTAAAGATGCAGGTAATCGACTAATCGAGAAATGAAATATAGTAAAGATTAGGCGATATGAAAAATGAGATCAGCTTATCTCGCAAGTCACAACTGCTGCTTTTCTAATCGTTCCTGCGCCGTCCATTAATTAACAAACATCGTAACAACAATGCGCGCTTACATACTCGTGCGAAAGAGGAAACTAGCAAACAAAGGGACCTAATTACCTGCAGTTCTAAGGAGGGATCTTGAATGGAGTGGGCGATTTTGTGGGCTCTTTGAAACGCTTCCAAGGCTTTACAGAATCCTGCTAGCTCTAAGTGGACTCTGCCTACGGTTAAGTGAACTAATCCAGCAGTCGCGCACTGATCGCACTCGTTATACAAGCTGCGAGAATGCAAAATTATAGATATTAGCATACATACACATGTAGATAGTCAATAAAAATCATTGCTTAGACAATTGACGTCATATTCGTCTATTGATTACGAACGGTCTCGATTATCTCTCTCCTCAAATTTAGAATTATCACCACTAAGATCATAATCAGAGGTACATTAGATACATTTCGACTTATATCGACGCTCTATCAACAACTATTAACTGTATTACAATGGAGAAATACAGATATACCGCGTATGTTACGCATCTATTTTAGATTTCTCGAAAGTTGACATTACATTATTTTATTTACATAGGTCGTATAACGAATGAAAGAGGCTCAAACCTGTGCCGAGCGTAATCTAACGCTCTATCCAGGGCGCCTAATCTCTCGTGAGCCCTGGCCAAGTTCAAATACGCTTCTGCCCGCATGTTTGGCGAATCCAACTCCTCCGAAATGCATAATTGCTTATTACCAAATTCAATGCTGTCTCTAAAAGGAGAAAAATTGCACGATGGAAGAATCATAGTATTAAAATATTGGAAAGGGCAACACTCTTTCGTAAGGAGGAAAGAAGAGTGAAACAGTCATAAAACTGAAAAACTCAACTTTAATCTTTAAATGGAATGTTGGACATTCTTAATATATTAATTTTTAATAATAAGATATATCGTAATATATTTATAATACCTTTCAAATGAAAACTAATATCCGGTTTGATTTGTTTACTCCCTCTCTCCAGATTATTTTTAATAATATCGATAACCATAGACGTATTCACGTATATAATAAACTAAGCATTCCCATTGGAAAGCTTCCTACAAGATCTGAAGAAGAGAAAATATGCTTGCAGGAAGCTTGCAGAGACGATTTCCTTTCTAACATTTAGGTCCTAACCTAAAATCGTCTCTGCAAGCCACTGATCTCTTATATAACATTGGATGCCGTATTCAAAGAAATTTTTGTGCTGTTATATACAGAGATCAGTGCTGCAAGCTGCAAGCATGTCGTCTGCCCTTCAGATCTTGCCGGAAGATCTCCAATGGGAATGCTCAGTTTATTATATACGTCTATGCGGATTTTTCACTTTGTGTATGTGAAAATAGCGCAAGCAAAGGTGACAATAGAACCGGAAAAAACATTACAACTTACATACTACTATGATCTACCTGTATTTGCCCCAATCCATGTACGCCTGATACAAGTAACCGAGAAGAGCAAACTTATCTTCGCGGTGTCTGATGCTCTTCAAGGCGCCCCTCCATTTTCTAACCGCGGCTTGTTGTTTATGAGCCCGGTACAATTTCAATCCTTGCTCCACCTGAGTCACAAAATAATGGAATTTCAGCACTTCACGTGCCCTATTTGCTGCACGTGCTGATTTATTTATCGCGAAATCCCTCACAAAGGGCGTTATAAAGAACGAGCTCGGACATCCGAGCTCCGAGCGCGGGAGAGAAAATAAAATTTTATTAATCATTCATCGCCTTTTTAAATCACTCATCTATGAAATTCACATCGCGTGATTTAACACCTTATCTCGATAAATCCTTGAATTTCTGCCGATCGCACACGTCCTTGTATCTGGACTGTTTATCGAATATCCCAGCACATTTCCAGTTTCCTCATATCAACTATAGTCAGACCCGCACGCCCAATGAGACCTTGAGATCGATGCTCATGAAATTGACATTGAGTTAATAACGGCCCTCTTAAGCGGAGATGCAATGTTCAAGAGCGTATAAGCAAGTCAAAGAGGAAATTGCACACACTATTAATACAGGCAATATTAATAGACAATAATTATAAAACAATTATTATAAAGCTCGTTGTTTATGACTTGCAACGTACAATGTAATTTTATGAAGCACGACACGTAGTTGTATATAATTCTCTCTATATATAATTCGTATATAATATTTCTCTCTCTCTCTCTCTCTCTCTCTCTCTCTCTCTCTTTGTCTCCGGACGAAATATAAAAAGATTTACATTTTCTCTTTACAAAAGAAGCGTTGTACAGCGCATGTAAAAATAAGCGTAGCTTAATTAAAATAACTAATTGAGATTAAAAGATTTATTATTGATAAAAAAATATTTACATACCTTATTTTTTTACTTAGTTGTTACCGTTTTTTTTCCCAAGCATTTTTTATATTGAGGCATAAACTTTTTTATGCCCTCTGCATAGAAATTCGCCGCCTGGGAGTTCAGCGTCGCTACTTTCAACTACTTCTATCTCTCTTCGCGAACCGTTGAAACTTGAGCTACTTTTTCAGCTGGAAGAAAATGTGAAAATCACTTGGTGCGGTATATACGGAAGATGCTCGAAAATTCCTCATTTAAATTGCCAAATTTTTTGCACAACGCGAGAGAACAATTCCTGATGTCATTTTCTTTCATTTCAAGAAGTGAGGCTTGGTTCTCAACGATTCGAGGAGAGCGAGGAGAAAGCAGCGATGTTGAACTTGTTGAACTCCCAGACGGTGGATTCTACACGAAGGCATAAAAAAGCTGCGCTAATATAAAAAGCGTTTAGAAAAAAACAGTAGATGTGTAGATACTGTAGATATATTCTTTTTATCAATAAAATCTTTTTATTTAATTTGATTTTTTAATGACTGACCAACTTTTACTTTTGAAAAATAACTTATATAATAAATGAAATGGTACTCCGTGAACTTCCTATATGTTTTTCTTAATTTTTTGAAAAATTTTTTGGAAAAATTGTTTTTTAATCACTATTTAATTTTATTGCTTAATTACTACAGTATTATGTAAAAATAAATTAATCCGTTAACGTTAAAAGCGAAAATATATTGTACATGTAACTAGGACAGAGAGTAATATAGCATTGCATTTTAAATTAAGTTTACTCAACGTGCCTAGTGAATAAACTCATGTTTCGGTAACACCGTTCAATTATACGTCTTGTAAAACGGGGTTTAGGTAATAGAGCTTCTTTATCCAGGAAGAAGAAGTCACGATAGGTGTTATGGTCTTTATCACGCAGCAATAGCTTTCACGTAGATAATACGAGCAAAGGTAGAAGGCCGTATCGATTTAACCATGAACTTTGTCCCTGGCAGATTAAACCCTACGATAAAATATAAATAGCTTCTCGTAAGGCACATAAAAATGTATCTCGTGCGTGTGCACGACCGAGGGATGTAATTCCTGTTCATTAAAATTATACATATATGTATGTAAGGAGCAAAGGTTTAGTGATACACGAACCTGTTTATTTGCCATAATTTCGACAATCTTGCGAAACCTTGAGAAATGTGATTTGAGGAACAAAGTAGTAATAGTACTAATTATAAGCAGCGGTATTAGTGGCAGTATTCAGAAAAATCAAATAGATTGCATGCAAGGTTGCATGAATAAATCTTAATGCTTATAATCATTAACATAATACAACAAAGAAATATAATTTATCTTTAAACAATTATCTTTGAGACAATTTTTTTTTCTTTCTGTTTCTCTCTCTTTCTTTCTCTGCGTTAAAATATTAATAATTCATTGAAGTTGTAGTGATCAAGTTTATTAAAATTGTAGCATGTGTAACAAAACGTTAAATTTTTGCAGTTATTTTGCATAGAAAATAAAAAAGGGAAACCATGAATTTTGATGATAATTTTTTAATGATAAATGTGACTTAACAATATGAATTTTATACTTTTCCATAATCTTACAATTCGATTGAGTTATCGGGTAGCTTTGATGAAAACGTAAACGCAAATTACGCCTGTTACTACATGAAGCAGGCATCATGAATAAGCTGTCAGACGCGGGACACGAAATCATAAGTTTCTCTGGGTGAAACGCATCAAGAACGGTAAACACAGTACGACCGGTACTTCGGTTTTAGTGGTTACGAAAGGATAGCGTGACCGCAGCTACGGCATGCACATCGTGAACTTGACAGTGACCGATAAAGCATACTCGTCCGCGAAATATGCTTCGTTATGTAGCCGTCATGCCCCGTCGTTTGCTTGAGAGGGTCCTCGGATACTGTTACAGATACCCGTTTGACATATTATACTCCCCAATCGCTTTGACACATTAGACGAGTTCAATGGTTAATGGTCAAGTAATAGTTTAAAGAATCAATTATAATTGAATTAATTTGTAAGATCATTAATAATTCGGTAAGTGTTATCGTGGCGTGTAGCCAATTCCGCTTCTAAGCGCGTTTGTCTAAAATTATAATCGCCCCTCGCGTTTCAAAATAAAACACTTGGCACACATTTCGAAGTAAGAGCTTTATTAATAAATTGATACTTGAAATGAAACGTGCATTAAAACGTGACAAATAATGGCGACATTATATCCAGATGTGATATTTATATCTAACGCATCTCTGTTACTTGTTCACGTTTGTAGTTTGCAATTGTAATAAAATCCGATAAATATTACTTTGGTTAATAGGAAGTTTATGTTTATTAAATTTTTATATATTTATCTTTATAACTTTTTATATATTTATCAAATGATTGGTTAACACGTTTCGTGCCCGACTAATTGTACGTAATTTGTCCTTTACACCGCGTGGATCACCGATGACTCAGTATGTGTTTATTATAGTTAAAAAAATTGTGTTTTATAATAATTACAAAACTAAAAAAATTATTATAAAAAAATCTTATGTACAAAATGCAATGCAAAACAAAAATATTTTTATTAAACATTTATTTAATATTAATATTTAATATGAAAGTACTTATTAATAATAAAAAAGCCAAAATCAAATGGTCTGAACGGAATGTCCAGTGCGGATCATCGGTGATCCACGTGGCATGAAACGTGTTAATATATTATTAATTTAATGTATTTAACTTAAAAGTTTAAAATACATCTTTTTTTTTACTATTTATTGAAATTTATCATCGAATATAATTTTGTAGTAAGACTCTTAATGTATTCAAGATCATTTGTCTACTAAATCTAACGTTCATTTCCACTTGTCCCATGAGAATTAAGAAGAATGGATACATTATGTGAGATACTTACCCTCCTTCGTGCTAATTGTTGATCGAGTCGTTTTCTGCAGCTTATAAGACATTCCCATATACCAGCGCCCGCCGACCTGCCATTTTGGTAATGACCATTATTACCGTTGCCATTTTGATGCCGGTAATCCTCTTCGGTGAACTCGCAGACGTCGAGTGGGTGTCTCGATCCATCAGGGCTACCCAGCAGCGCGGTCGCAGAGAGTTGATGACTCGCCGATCCGCTGTAAATTTTCCAAACGTTCAATGATATATACCATGAAATGGATATTGTATGGCGCAAATATTAACTCTTTAGATAAATGATACAATTATCGATTACTTTATACTTTAATATATCACTTAATGTCCGTTATAAATTTAATATTTCGTTGTTTTTCAAACCATCCAAATATTTGCTATAAAATTCTCAAAAGTATCATTTGTTTGACAAATGTATCGTGAAATTATTAAAAAGTATTATTATCAAGTATCACTTTATATTATCGGAAAATCTGCTTAGGCCATGATCACTATCGCTGACTGTTTAAAGATAGCAAAGGTCGACTCAAAAGAGAGCAGCCGTGGAATTCCATACTCTCCGTAAAATCCGATGAAAGGAATTTAAAGAAGACGTAACCGAGCGCTCTGTGATATTTTCACAACATCGATCGTTTAAGTTCTGTAGGAATTCTGAAATTGTTTTCTCGCGCTTGGGTGATTTTTACTTGCGATATAATAAAGTAGAACTGTGTTCTCTTCTCGACAATTGCGTAAATCGACGACACATAAAATTTATACACAGTAAATTAGTATGTACAAAAATATTTCATAAGAATAAATTACAAGAACATTTAAATACATATTATCACGATAGGAAGAAACTATAACGTATTCTAATTTGATACGCCTACAATTATTTCTTTTTAGGATCATGTATCTCTTAGAAATTTCTTGCAAAAATATTCTCTCTACTCGTATGTACATTGTATACGTACCTATACTCATACATAACCATATTATATAGACGTGTCATTACATTATTAATTATTATAGTTTACTTGCAATAAAAAATTTAAATGTTAACGCTCAATTAAGAAATAATACGATTTACATCGTACGTTATACGATAATATGTACGAACATTACCATTAAAAATTTTTATTAATTTTCTATTTATACGTTACAATTAGCGATTCGTAAAATGTTTAAAAATATAATTTGAACCATCATTTTTTGGATGTAAAGTTTCTCTCCACTTTAGTCAATATCGTGCGAGTGCGTGTCAAATGTCTGCGTTAGATGATGGATGTGGGCAACTGACCTCCTATAGGTTACATGCGCAGACTCTTAATTTATTTCTAGGACGAACGGAAGGAGCACGCAGAGATAAACCGCTTTTGGCTGTCGTCCCAGAGGTTGAGTTTGCAAACTGCGCGTTAGGGAAGTTACAAGGTACACAGGGTATCCCATATGTAGCTACTGCATTGCTTTTCATTTATGAATTTCTGGATCAATTCTCAGTCGCACAAACGAATTTCTCTCTCTCTCTCTCTCTCTCTCTCTCTCTCTCTCTCTCTCTCAAAATTTCATTTTATTCTGCAACTCAGTTTTTAAAGCGAGCTCTATTATATTTCGGGCATTAATTGTCTTAATATATCTAAAATGTTGAATCAATGCACGTTACAATTCGCATAAAATTAAATAAAAGGTACGGTATAATTACCATCTCTGCGCAATTGAGTTTTTCAAAAGGCCAATCACGTTTAATTGCTTTATACAATTCCATCAGAGACTACCATCTTTTTATCTTTTCGTGAAAAGAAGAAAAACGACTCCATATTGATCGAACCGTCTCTAGGTGAAAGGTAGCGAGATATGTCTGGGACACCCTGTGTAAAATCACGGTTCTTACCTATTCTACCGCAATGCGACCATTGCACATTTGCTCTATATCCCACAAAACTGAAATTTATTTGTATCCTTTTTCTTTCAATTCTGTGCCGAGGCACAGCGAAACTTTTCACTAGAAAATATACTCGCCCTAAATTACAGTCATCAACTACATTTTCTTCTTTCGTTTCTTTTATGTATTAGGATAACAAATGATATTTTTTACGTTTTTTAGTTTCACGTTGTACATATTTACGTATATTTGAACGTTAATGGAAATATTAATCAACACACTATTGTTTCCTCCCGGATATCTCATTCACAGTCTCATATATCTAAAGGGTTTTTATAAGTAACTATTTCTAACCTTATTTCGTTTTAATAATTTATTTATTAAGTGTATGAAAGTAGATCTCGTGTTTTTTTTCATATTTTTTTTTAAAGTATCATTGATTTTTATAATTGTCAACACTTTCCCCAAAAGAAGATTACTTTTTTCGCAACGAGAATAACAACTTTTTAAATTAAAACAAATATTATGGTACATTTAATGCATTAAGGAAATCGCTAAATAATGACTATATAATAGTATATATTATCGGAAAATATTGCTAAGGAGTATTAATTTAGTAATCATGTGACGTGAAAACTAATTAAAGCAAAAGAGAACTATCTTGTGTCTAACGCTCGATAGCACAACCCCGTGAAAATCACGCCTTCCGTCGCAAATTACTTTCCACTCCTGATAAAGTTCTTCCCAAAACAGTCGCGTGCCTGTGCGCGCGCGCATACCCGCTCGTTTGTGCCCTCGGTGTGTATGTGTGTATACAAGCCCGTATCGTGTAAAGCGAAGAGTATACGACACTCTATCGCTTTCCCACTACGTTCGCTAGGTGGGCGAGGCACCTGCGACCTCTTTTGCTGACCCATTTACTCGCGAGCTACGAGATACGGTACGGCGTTGCGATTCTAAGTGGAAAATCGAACCATCCCCCGGTTCTTCCACGCGTCGAGGTCGATCAACGAAATACAAGGCACCTGCCTCTGCCCCTGTCGTCCCCCATCGCCTTCCACTTCCCTTAAGCATCCTGTCCGTACTTGATCTCGCAATGACTTTATGCGAAACTCGTTTGAAGTCAACGACACTTTTTTAAATAGCGTGAAAAATGTTTGCATAATTAACGTATCCGATTATAATCATAGGATTTCTGATTCACAATAGTTCTATTTCTGTATCATAAAATTTATTCTTGCAACGCGTTCTGCTTGTCACAAAGGTTATCCAAATAAAATCCGAAAAAGTATTTAATAGGGTAAATTAAGATTTTACGATATTGCTTTTTCAATACAATAGCTATTAGCAACGATTTTTTTTTACGTAATTTCCCATTTGCTCTTTTAGTGATTTCTCTAAATATCAAATATGATTTTTTATTATTATACAAGAAAGCATTTTTCATAATTACTCTTTTATTATATTAATTAGCAAAATGAAGAGCGACCTATTTCGTTGGACCTTAATAGGTCATTTCTGCCTTACTGAAACTTGTTTTTATACATTTTTGCATCGATTTATAATGTTACAAAGCACAGAATTTTATATTAAGTTAAGGACGTTTTAAAAGGCTACTGAAACACACTCTAGTTACAATAAATATATGCTGTTTTTCGTTACATTTGCTTATCTAATATATGTTTAAAAAATGTAATTACATGTCATAATTTCAGTATTATATAAAAGATTATTGTTTATATTTTGGATAATAATTTCTTTGTTAAAGCAAACGAAAATGATTTAAAAGATTTAAAAGAATCTGGGTAGCTAATAAGATCACTCGGATCAAGATATTGTAATGTTATAGTATAAATAACGATGAATGTAAAGTCGAGCAGAGAGAATAAGTTAATGTTGAAAATTATCTTGACAACTCATACATTGGCTGTTACAATCTGGAAAAAAGGGTGAAAAATTCAATGAATTATAATCATATGTAAGACAGGTCTTAACATTTTCCTATTTTTCTAATCATTGTTTTAGATTTATAAACGTGAGAAACGCGTATTTTTATATTCTTTTTTCTTTCAGAAAGATGTAGTAACCGTTTATTTCATATTTCAAGCAAGCATGTATATTTGCTGTATGATTTTTAAACGTATATGTGTACAAACGGATTCCACTATATATTTTACTTTTTTTTCTTTTAATAAAAGAATTGATGATTACTTTGATATGCGCTATGTAGTAAATAATTCTTGTAGTAAAAATAGAAATTATAATAAAATATTTAGATAGAATATGTTTTTAATGTTTCTCATAATAATTAATTATTAATAAATAATTACATATGAATGACAAATCCAGATGTTGAATAGAATGCCACAAAACGATAATGTGATATACATATATATCGAATGAAGGATCTAATTTGCTTTCAATAACTTACAAATTATGCTTTGAAAACTTGTTACCTACAAAAGTTGCATGATTTTAAGAGGGTTATTACATAGTTATAGTATATACCTCTTTTTATAAGTAAAAGGATTGCAGAGATTTAAAAGTTAATTTTGTTTCTTAAATAGAATATTATATTTTTCATGTCGCAATTAGAAAGTACGTTCAATTCTGAGTAAAAGTATGTATTACCATTTATTGACTCTGAACCTAATAAATAACGAGATAATCAAAATATATTTATGTATATCAACATAAGTAATTCTCAGCTTATTATTATTATTATTATTACAATTGTCCATTCCTTCTTAAAGTAAATGCTCGAACAATTGTCCGTTAACATTAATACAACGATATGAAAGTGAAAATTAAATATAAATTTCTTATTATTACGTACGCTTTTGCAATAATATTATTTTCTAACGAATAATCAATTTTTAATAATCAAAATGTACTGTATTAGATCATATGTAGCTATTCTTGTGTTTTGAAATTCGTAATTGGAATTTGCTAATTTATTTCGTGCTGTAAGCAACAATACTTACCCGAGGTAATCCCTGGACGAGATAGACTCCCATGACATGGCTGTATGTCTTTCTTAGTGCGGCTCCTTCTCTTTGTCCCGCGATGCAGCTGTTTCTTCTCTCTTTCTCTTCTTCTTGGCGCTCTAATCTCATCTCTCGCCGCCAGCATTATCATGTCCGCGCATCCGCGTGAGATAGAGCATATCACTTCCTTGATTTGCGAAATGCACAACGCGTGATCACGCACGATGTAACGTGCGTCGACTTGAGACCCTAATCGTCAGCATTCAATCGACCCCGAAGACAGATACTCGCTGTATGTAACAATTACTATCGAGTCTTATCTATCGCCCGACGAGCTCGAGGATTGAGCGAACAACGATCGAGATTTCGCGCGACTCGAAACACACGAGGGCTGCGCGTCCGCTTACATCGATCATCTTACAAATTTATTCGGCGTTTCTCATGTTTAATAGCGCCGAAATATTCGTATCGGTAGCGAGCAACGGAATTAAGCGCCCGTCGAAAAATCTCTCGAGTTCGATCGAGAACTTGACTTCAGTAACTTATGCGGTGGATCGTGTAAGGGTATCTTGCTCCGAGAATGCGAAGTGACAATAATCGAGGGTCGATGGTCAGAAGATTTTAAGTTCTAGGACTTTCAGTTGGACGAGATTCGCAATAGTGGTACTCCCTTAATGATTTCTTGCCGTGGGATACGCTCGAAGGAAGTGAGGCTGAGCCGACAGTCGTTGAGGTAGATCGAGGATCGTTTGAGTTGGTTTCCTCACTCAGGGGATTTTTTTTGGACAGACTCGATGCGCTTACTTGCTAACGTATATAGGGATGCACATCTCGATCGAGAAAAATAATTTGCACGCCTGCGTGTCTTTGTACTTATATGCCTAATTGAGCACCGTGGACTCGCGCGAGTACTTGCGCGCATTGACGAAGAATAGAGAGTCCCGTAAGTTCCTCTCTCTCCTTTTTTTTCTTTCCGTTAACGTAATTGGCAAATGTTTCGTGGCAGTTTCTTCGATCGGCTGATCGATAAGGATTGTTTCAGGTATTCGACTTTCGTTACCACATGTAACGCATACGACCGCTCGAGTCTCACGGTACAAGTATTTAAGTATCTCCTTCCTCTCGCTCTTCCTCCGTGTCCTCGTAGAACGCGTAACTGCCTCGTAGGAGCGAGTAACTTTTCTTTGTTTTTCCCCGCTCGCGCTTCTCTTTTCGGTTGTACGATTTTTAATTTTCTCTAGGAGTTATTCTCTCTCTCGCGAGTATTATTTTTTTCCGTGCGGTCGAATTATCGATATTTGATTATCGAGAATCGCGTAACGTGATATACTATGTAATTTGTCAACGTCGTTATATTTAGATCTCTATGAAAAGGTTTAACACACGTATAATATTTATAATATATTTATCTACGATGTATTTAAATAAATTTTTAACATGTATGTGTATACATGTATCTAATATAGATTCGTGCGGTGTTCCGCGTTTGTGTGCGTGTCTGTGTGTACCCGTATATACATGCGTGTATACGCACTTGTTTTTTTTATCGAACGCATTAATGTTTCACTGTACTAAGTACAGTAATCGGTCGCCCCAAAATTATTCCGGCGTGTCGGACGGTGCTGAACGTGCGTTTAGCCTTAAATGCGCTTAAATGCGCTCTTCTCGCTGCTTCGAGATTAACGACAGGGATGGAAAGACTCCACACGATTGCTATATATCACTCACATTTAGTAATACGTCTACGTAAATCCGGGGCGTAGTAGTGACGATTAGTCGACGGGGAGAAGCCCCGGAACGATCGTTTTTCTTCCTTTCAAATCTCCTTCTCCTCCTACTTTACAAAACTTTCCGACTCTCTCAGTTTTGACGCGTGTTCAGCACCGAGAAGGTTAAGGGACGCGCTGTCCCCGAAACTAGGATCGCGTCGGCTCGCGGTGTCCCAGTTACCGTCGATGACCCCCGGCGCGCTTTTTCTCCCCCTCCGAAGCCACCCCTCTACCGTGGAGCGCTCTAACTTCGCGAGAGCTCGCGCAAGTGGGATACGCGGATACCCGTTCGCGAAATTCCGGGCGGATCCATCGAGCGTTCTCCTAATTCCATTAACTATCGCCGTTTCTTCCCTTTCGTTTCGGCGATTATCTCGAGAGATTTAACGCCACGTGTGTGCGAAGATCTCTTCGTCGCTACGTATCTTTCTATATATCGTTTACAACGGAGTATTCGCGCAGCAGCAGCAACAGCAGCAGCAGCAGCAGCAGGGTGCGCGTGTCGTTTAGCCCTTGGAATCCTGTCGCGCGTCTCTCCCTCCCCGCGTTGTTCTCGAGGATACGCGCGTATCCGTCGCACGAGGATACAGCCGGAGTTTTTTGCGTGCGAGAGGGCGATTTAGATCGCGATTTTTAGATCGGGGACGACAGGAGTCCCTTCCGAGGTGGCCGCGGCGACACGTCCGACAGGCAGTCAACGTTCGTATCCGGCGCCCATCGCGTGCCGAGCGGTCGCGTACGTTCGTGTGCCAAGCAGCGGCGCGTAGTGACAATGGCAACGCGGCCGTTCTCGCTCGCTGACGATGAGACAGTAGCCGTGGTGGGCGCCCCGAGGCGTCTCCTCATGCCGTCGCCGATTGATCCCCCGTCCGTCTCGGTTTCAGGCCGCCGCGTTCCGGCCTTGTCCCCCTTCCGTCCTGTGCCACCGTCGTCCCCGTTCCCCTCGTTCGCCGTTCCCGGCACCACCGCTGCGCTCGGTCTTCGGCCGCCGCTCCGCCGCGCGCGCGGAAAACCGCCCCGCGGCCGCTCGTTATCGGCAACGAGGACAGCCGAGGCCGCGGAAGGTTACGGGCGCGCGATGCGGATCGAGAGAGGAGCCCCGCTGCGCGCTCGCACACCCTCCTTCCTTCCACCCCTCGGTCCCTTTCTCTCTCTCTTTCTCTTTCTCTCTCTCCCTCGCTGGCGCGCGTATGGGGTTGGTCCTCTCGCGGAAGTACGCCGCGCGGCACCCGCGAAAATCTACCGCCGGTGGCCGGAGCAGAACTGTCGCGCCCGAGCCGCAGCAGCCCGCAACATACGACCCAACCGATCCTACCCCCCACGAACCCCCGCCTCGGGCTTTCTCTCTCCTCACCCGTGTACCACCCCTGTTCCGCCGCCGTTCTCCACCCTTCACTCTACCTCCGTCTCACTCTTTCCTCTCCCTCGCGCTCGCTCCCTCTTTCTTTTTCTCTCTCTCTCCCTCTCTCCCTCTATATCCCATTCCTCTCTCGGCGCCGCGCTGCTGCGCGTCCCGCAACCTTCGCCTCCATTCTTCTCTCCCGCGTTTCCAACCCTATTCCTCCCTCGTTTTCTCATCCCCCGCCGCGTCCTCTTGTCCTCTATCGCAGGCTCCTCCGGTCTCTATCGCGAGCAAACCGTCCTCCGACGAAAGTTTCTCCCCCCTCTTCTTCCTTTTCCTTTCGCTCCCGCTCTCTCACCCTGTTTCGCCCATCAGCTTCGCTCGACTCTTGATCTCTGTCCGTCTTTCCATCGTTATCCCTGTGCGCCTTCAACCTTACGTCAGACGTTGTGGATAGCCAAGTTTCATCTCGTTACCAAAACTTACAGCGGTCACAGCAAACTCTTTAAACGTATCGACGTGTCGACACGCGTGTTCACTATTGGCTAAACACAATTATAGTCTACGACCGATGAATACGATCTTTCTGGACCGGTTGTCTGCAAACGTTTTCGATTATAATAATAAAAATAAATATCATGTATTTTAAAGTAGAGAATGCTATATTTTTAACTCATTACATTTTAAGTATAAATTTCTGTGGGGTTCGAGTAGATTAGTTGACCTTAAAATATTTGCCAATTAATTTTTTAGATTAAAATTCTCTCAAGGAAAGATTCTTGAAATTAGTTGAAGAGAACAATCTTAGGATGCTTAATTTATTGTAAGCCTTTAATTAAAAATTTACACTGTGATTTAGTTACGTGTTTATCTTTTGGTATCTATAGTTTAAAGAAGTACACATGCATTTTAAAATATCGTGTTTTATTTTAATAAGTCTATAGCACCCCCGCTGCGTGCAGAATCCATCTTATTACTCCCAGTGCTTCGTTCCGTCTGTAAATACGTATAATTTTCTGTTCCACTTTATCGCTGTAAAATCGTGTTCTATTTTTATTAAATTAAAAAAAAGTCTTTTATATTACATTCTCGCACCAGTACATTAAATTCTATTTTTCGGTAATTTGATATAAATATAAAAAAAAATCAATGCAAGGAAGAGGAACTGCGTACGTACAAAATAAAACATGTTGTCAAGAAATTATTTACTTTAAAAATTTTTATTTAAAATTATATTTCATAATTAAGATATGATTTATTCCAATTCGAACTTATCCACAATTATTTTTAATACAGTATAAATAGATATTATATCAATAATTTATATAAATATACAAAATAAATGTAAGTATCAAATGGCGTATCAAGAGCACACATGAAGTCATGTGCATCTTTAAATTTGGTTAGAATTCTGTTTATTGTGTATTACGAGTTGCCACGGCAATGGTGACGTCAGATTCACTGGCGTAACTAACTGCTTCGCTGCCGTGGAAATTACGTATAGACAAAATTTTTATTAGCATATGTTATAACACAAAAATTTTATAAATCTGAACTCATACATAGAATTTTATTTTAAATTAAACGTAAACCAATTTTGATTATAATACAAAGTATAATTTTAAATCACAATAATCGTGGTACGCTTGTGCGTACATCATGCGCACATACTGTTCTATCTCTTTATCGAAATTGAGAATGTTTTTTTTATATATATAGATATATTTATTAACGTTTTTTATATGTATATTAACAAAGGCAATTAAATTACATTTTTAATTAATTTAATTATATTCAAATTAAGAGAAAAATTCTTTTTATTCTGTATAATAATTTTAAGAAAAGCTCAAGCACACTAATTTTTATATAGAACCGTCAGTGCGTTTATAATGCGCTTTGTTCTTTTTTTTTACCTCCTTGGCTTTAGTGGAAGCTCTGAGAAACGGTGGCCGCCGCCTCTCCATCTGTCCCCGTGCCGATAATTGAGAAGTTTCTTTCGAAACTGGCTGCAACATATGCATAATTTCTTTTCACAACACCTCCACGGAAAGTTTGACTTTCCATGCCTGTAGAGAGGGACGAAAGTGGCCAATTTTACGCCAGGGAGGAAAGTTGTTACTTTCCTCCCGCCAAACAAGGACGAAAGTGGTCACTTTCCTTCCTAGGGCAGAAAGTAAAGTAACGGGCAAATCTTAAAACATATATAGGAAGCTTTCTAGCAAGTGACAAGTCGACACAAGTGTCGTTTTGTCTTTGTTACTCATTGCCAAAAAAGAAAGATAAAACGACGTTTGTGTCGACTTGTGTCGCTTGCTGGCTGTATTATGACTGAAGATACATCTGAATCAACATCTAAATACAAAATAGAGGAAATAATCCAATCTTTCAATTCCAAAACTGTAGTGTAAAAATTAAATTCACTAATTAATGTTTATTCTTTGTAAAAATTATATTCTTTAATTATATTCTAAAAATTAATAGACGACGATACGAGTCAAGCGCGGTACGTGGTGCGCAAATAGAGAATTAATAGTTACAGAAGTAACGAATTAAAATGTATATACGTACCTATCTACATATATTCCAACTTAATAAACTGCGCCGATTATTTGTCGGTCTTGAAACACAGCTATCGTTGGAACATTAATACCCTTCCCTCCCGAAATTTTCCATTATTTTTTAATTTTGTCATAATTATAAAATTTAATTTTTTGCAGAATATAATTGAGATATTTATATAACGCAAAGTAATTTTTTTGTCCGTACTTGATTACAATTTCAAATTAAAAGAACGGGTAACAAAGAAACGGACAATCAATATTCTCAAATAAATAACGGAATTAATAATAGAAATATTTTTGGGGTAAAATGGAAATATTGGTAGGACTATAGCTCGAAATACGGGTAGGTAGGGATACACACAGTATAGGTAGGAATTCGGGTAGGTAGGGATTCAGGCACGGCCCCGGATGGTATCATTGCGTTTCCCGGGGCCCCCTCGTAGTACGTCAGGAAGGAACTCGTGGTGTTTTTTAGTCGGTAAAAATCCGACACTCCCCCGTCTTTTCCAGGAGGCGGAGGGTCTTCCCTTCAACTAGGGGGCTGCTGGAACTTGGTCCCGGCAGTAGAAGATTTCCACCACGTAAAAAAAAAAAAAAAGGATTCGGGCAGGGAGAGAAACAAGGGGATATAATTCGATAGTTGAAAAAGATTGTAGGCGAAATAATAGTAAAAACTTTAATATAATAATAATAAATATAATTATATTTATTATTATTATATTTTTAATAATAACTCAAGAAGTACACATTAAATATTACTAATTTTTTTATATTAAATAATTTTTATATTAAAATTTATTTAATATATTAAAAATTAGTATTTTATATATTAAATACTCTAACTTTTTATATTAAGTAATACCAATTTTTACAGACATTGTAAAATATTATGTACTTGTATATATGTATTGTATATGTATATCGAAAATATATACTGTAATATAATATTAACTGTATAATATTAATTGCGTAAATGTAATCGGATGTGTATAATAAGACGGAAATCATGACGCGTTTAGTAAACGGTTTACTTTTTAAAACTTTAGTAATTTTTATAATTTATTAAAAGATTGTTAATAAATTCGGGAGATTTTTTATTCTAAATTTCGTATTAGAAATTATCACTATTAGTACAAGTAATATAATTTATTGAATAAAAATGTGAAAAGGTTCGATGTTAAGACAATGATCATATATTAAATCGTAAAAAGTTAATGCAAACATCGTGTTATTTTCACGTTTATAGACGCGATCGCTGCCTCGATGATAGGAACTTATCGCTGTCCCTCGCGTCAGGTGGACGTTAGCAAATGCATGGTTTGTTCCGATGGAGAGTCGTAACGATCTTTATATCACACGTGCGTGGAAAGTGGCCCATTACGCGCGCGCCATCTGTGCGACAAATAGCCAATTCCATACACGAGTCAAAACAGTGCGGTAATGTAAACATTACCGCACTGTTTTGACTCGTGTATGGAATCGGCCATCCGTCGCACAGATGACGCGCGCGCAATAATGGGCCACTTTCCACGCACTTTGTAATATAAAATAGGGTGTGTAACACGTGCGGGATGAGAATTGGACACGAGTGCGGAGTGGACGCACGAGCCTTCGGCTCGTGCGTCCACTCCGCACTCGTGTCCAATTCTCAACTTCCCGCACTTGTTACACAAATAACTATTATCGTAGAGTTATTTCTCGTCGGTTTCTATAAGACCCATCTGCGGCGCCTAGTTTGGTGCCTCGTTGAATATAAAGGTTGCAGGGCCGAAATTAATTTCGAGTTTTTTTCACGGTTCCCGGAAGCAGTGGTTTCGGTAATAAGCTAACGACGACTACTACTACGTAATTTTTAAGTATAATAAAGTCAAATCACGAAATCGAACATATTCTGAGAGAAGAGCCTTTATTCTTCTTATTAAATATCCTTCCATTACGCTTACGAAGCTAAGCGTTTAAGACATCGCGTCGCGCGGTGCGTGTGTCTGCGGATCGACACCCACCCAACCCTGCGAGATTACGGGTGGATTGTAGGGCGTAGAGTCGCGCGGTGCGTGTGTCTGCGGATCGACACCCACCCAACCCTGCGAGATTACGGGTGGATTATAGGGCGTAGATTCGCGCGGTGCGTGTGTCTGCGGATCGACACCCACCCAACCCTGCGAGATTACGGGTGGATTATAGGGCGTAGATTCGCGCGGTGCGTGTGTCTGCGGATCGACACCCACCCAACCCTGCGAGATTACGGGTGGATTGTAGGGCGTAGATTCGCGCGGTGCGTGTGTCTGCGGATCGACACCCACCCAACCCTGCGAGATTACGGGTGGATTATAGGGCGTAGATTCGCGCGGGGTGCGTGTGTCTGCGGATCGACACCCACCCCACCCTGCGAGATTACGGGTGGATTATAGGGCGTAGATTCGCGCGGGGTGCGTGTGTCTGCGGATCGACATCCACCACCCTGAGAGTGTTTAGGCGATTAGGTCGTCGCGTCGCGCGGGGTGAGTGTGTCTGCGGATCGACATCCACCACCCTGAGAGTGTTTAGGCGATTAGGTCGTCGCGTCGCGCGGGGTGCGTGTGTCTGCGGATCGACATCCACCACCCTGAGAGTGTTTAGGCGATTAGGTCGTCGCGTCGCGCGGGGTGAGTGTGTCTGCGGATCGACATCCACCACCCTGAGAGTGTTTAGGCGATTAGGTCGTCGCGTCGCGCGGGGTGCGTGTGTCTGCGGATCGACATCCACCACCCTGAGAGTGTTTAGGCGGTTAGGTCGTCGTCGCGCGGGGTGCGTGTG